>NW_027095759.1:40469-92748 GCF_036850995.1 Saccopteryx leptura
AAGACTTCCAAGCTCCTTTTATTAGGCGAGCATAATTCTGATTCCAAAACAAGGCAAAGACAACACAAAGAAAGAAATTTATAGGCCAATATTCCTGATGAATATAGATGCTAAAATCCTCAACAAAATATTAGCAAACCGGATTCAACAATATACGGAAAAAATCATACACCATGATCAAGTGGGATTTATTTTAGGGAGGCAAGCCTAGTACAATATTCGCAAATCAATCAATGTGATTCATTATATAAACAAAAGGAAGGAGAAAAACCACATGATAATTTCAATAGATGTAGAAAAAGCAATTGATAGAATCCAGCACCCGTTCATGATCAAAACTCTCAGCAAAGTGGAAATACAGGGAACATACCTCAACATGATAAAAGCCATCTATGACAAACCCACAGCCAACATCATACTCAATGGGCAAAAATTAAAAGAAATCCCCTTAAGATCAGGAACAAGGCAGAGGTGCCCCCTTTCACCACTCTTATTCAACATAGTCCTGGAAGTCCTAGCCACAGCAATCAGACAAGAAGAAGAAATAAAAGGCATTCAAGTTGGAAAAGAAGAAGTAAAAGTATCATTATTTGCAGATGATATGATATTGTATAAAAAAAACCCTAAAGTCTCATTCAAAAAACTATTGGACCTGATAAATGAATTCAGCAAAGTGGCAGGATATAAAATTAATACTCAGAAACCAGAGGCATTTTTATATGCCAACAATCAGTCAGAAAGAGAAATTAAGGAAACAATCCCTTCCACTATTACAACCAAAAAAAAATAAAGTACCTAGGAGTAAATTTAACCAAGGAGACTAAAGACTTGTACTGAACGCGTCACCAGGAAAGCAGACACCTGTCTCCCTGCAGCTTTGTGTTCACAGCAGCTGTCTCCTACTGGGGTCCCCAGGAGTCCCTGAGCACATGGCCTTCCCCTTATCCACACAGCCCCAGCTCAACAGAATGGCTGAGCTCAGTGTCAGCAGAGCTCTGAGAGAAATATCTCAATGTAGTCCTCTAGATTCTGGATCAGGAGTAAACTACACAACGCTAAGAAATAAAAAGAAAAAATAAATTCTGAAATGCTACTGGGCACTGGTGAGACCAAACACCTGACCCTGGAATAGTCAACTATGTATGTGGCAAGGCATCCCCATTACTGCCTGTGTCTAAAGGAACCTGACCTCAGAGCAGGAGAATCTGAGACCTTATCCCTTCTACTCAACAGAGACGTCTAATACCTCTGAACTGAGTAAAAGGAGAGGCAGCAATTCAGTCAGGCCTTCCTTTCCCCAAGTTCCTCCATCCAGGTTCTGCTAGGGAATCACAGGCACTTCATCTGATACTGAGGGAACTAACAGCTCCAGGCCAGAGGGAAGGGGGGCTGCAAACAGGGACAGCCCTGCATTGTCCATTGGTGATATTCTCACTACGGGCACTAGAGGGGGCTGTGGGCCAGTTCCTGGGAAAGCAGGCTCAGCTGTGCAATGGTCCTAATGTCAGGGGGCCCCACTAGCATGTGGTACAGCTAAGTAGCTGTGACCAGGTCACATTGTGGTGTAGCTCTGAAGTGGGGCTTATTTACATGATAGCCCCTCCCCAACTGTGGTCGGAGTTATAAGGAGAGCTGTGCTGTGAACCCTGTGGGGTTCCTTAGAGAACAGGACTGAGACATCTGCACCATGGCCTGGGCTCCCCTCCTGCTCACTCTTCTGGCTCACTGTACAGGTCTGGGGGACTCTCTGGGCTGGGGGTGTGGAGGAAGTGAGAGAGGCCATACTGTGCTTTCATGACCCCTGTCCCTGTTCCTGACCTTTGGTCTTTTACTTGTTTTTAGCGACCACTTCCCAGACAGTGGTGACTCAGGAAGCTTCACTGTCCACAAATCTTGGGGGGGACAGTCACACTCACCTGCAGCTCCAGTGCTGGGACTGTCACAACTTGGAACTATGCCCACTGGGTCCAACAGAAGCCCTACCAGGTGCCTCAGGGTCTAGTGGGTAATACCAACAACCGGTTACCAGAGATTCCGGCCCGATTCTCCGGCTCCCTGCTTGGAAACAAGGCCACCCTCACCATCACAGGCGCCCAGCCCGAGGACGAGGCTGAGTACTACTGTGCTCTGTGGTTCAGCAACCATTTCCACAGTGACAGATGCTGGTGGGGAAGTGAGACAAAAACCCCAGACTCAGTGAACCCTCTTCCCATGAATATCTCTCTCTGTGTATAAAACTAAATAGAGGCCCAGGAAATGTGTCTGCCATGTAAGAGGGATGAAATCTTCAGGGTCCAGGGCAGAATGCTGTTAACAACCACTGAGACAGCCCCCAAGGTACATACCTCCTGGAGTTCGTGCCCTGAGTTGATCCCTCCCTTGAGTATGGGACATCTGAGTATTAACTTGTTACAGTGGAGCAACTATGTTGAACACATGTGCTAAACGAGTAATAGAAATAGACTAGCCTATGGGTGACCATCATTCAGAGCTGATGGAATGCAAAATGGTGTCAGCACCTTTGGAAGACAGCCTGGAAGATTTCTTTAAAAGCTCAGTGTACTAATACATGAGATGCAGCAATCATACCAGGTATTTATTCAAACGAGGTGGAAAGGTGTGTCCACTCCAGAACCGGTAACTTTATTCAAAAATTTTTTTAAATCAAAGAAAATGTCCTCTAATATCCAAATAGAAAAAGAAACTGTGGTAAATCGTACAATGAGATATGATCAGAGATAAAGATAAATATGCTGTCAGGCCACATAGGCATGGGGGACCTTAAAATAAGGTTACTAAGGGATAGAAGCCAACCTTTAAGAAGAAAAGCAGAATGACTATAGAACTACAACAGCATGACATTCTAGAAAAGGCAAATTATACAGAGAGTGAAAGATCCCTGGTTTCCAGGAGTTTGGGGTATGGAAAGAGCTATGGATAATGGAGAAACTGGATTCTTAGGGTAGTAAAACTATTCTTCACATTTGGTCTTCACCAAGAGGCCAGGAAGTGATAAATCTAGTCTGCAGCAGTGAGAGGTCACACGCATTTGGCAAAACCTATAGCCTTGAGCAATTCAAGATGCCAACTCTAGGTAAATCTGGACTTTAGTTAAAAACAATGTATTGATAATAGGTCATCAGTATTGGCTTCTGTGATCTCATCAATAGGGCTACACCAGTACAAGATGTTCACAGGGCGAGCTGAGGGCAGAGTGGGGGAAATGCGTGGGGACTCTGTGTCCTTTGCTTAGTTTCCCCGCAACCTCAGCCTGCTTTACAAGGAAAGCCTATTGATTCCAAAGGGTAAGTAATGAGAAAATTAGTTATAGCTCCTAACACAATATGGGATATTTTCATGACCCCATGGTGGAAATAGTGTCTTAGACAACAGGTGGAAATCATACACACACAAGATATTGGAAGAATAAACATTCAAAGAGAAACACAAAGTAAAAATTTCTGAGATAAGTATCAGACTAGAAAGTAATGATTTCTATGAAAAAGTTAAATAACATCTAGGATTTAAAAGTAACATTGACAAGTTGGTAACAACACCAGGAAAGCAAACCCAATAAATACATAGCCTCATACACAGTGCAACATAAAGATATCACATTATATAAAAACATGTTCATTTCAACTTGAAATGAAATAAATGGAAATGGAACCTAAAATGAGGGGTGTGGGGCTGAGTCAAGCTGGGATCAACGGGCAGAGAGGCAGAGAGAACAGAGAATGGACAGATTATGAGGACAGAGCAGAGTGATCTTCTGTTCAAATAACTTCACTTAGTTATCACATCTTTCCACAAAATCAAGTTTATGCAAAGATCTTGTAAGGTGTATCCTTGAGAAGACAGACCAGTCTCTTCTGTTTTCTATGTGGACCAATATTGTCTAGGACCCCTGAACAATTAGATCCAGAGTGACTAGGACAGCGGTTCTCAACCTGTGGGTCGCGACCCCGGCGGGGTCGCCTACAGCCATCGGAAAATACATAATGCATATCAGGTATTTACATTCCGAATCATAACTGTAGCAAAATTACAGCTATGAAGTAGCCACCAAAATTATTTTTTGGTTTGGGGTCACTGCAACATGAGGAACTGTATTGCGGGGTCACAGCATTAGAAAGGTTGAGAACCACTGGACTAGGAAAACAATCGAAGACTTTAGCCAGTTGGCTCAGTGGTAGAGCATGGGACCGGTGTGTGGATGTCCTGGGTTCGATTCTTAGTCATGTCACACAGGAGAAGTGACCATCTACTTCTCCACCCCTCCTTTTCTCACTTCTCCTCCTGCAGCTCATGGGCAGTACAGCAAGTTGGCCCTGGGCATTTAAGATGGCTCCACGGCCTCACCTCAAATGCTAAAATACTTTGGATGCCTAGCAACAGAGCAATGGCTCCAGATAGGCATCACCCCATAACGGGTTTGCTGAGTGAGTGCCGGTCAGGGTGCATGCAGCAGTCTGTCTCTCTGCCTTCCCACTTCTAACTTAATTTTTTTTAAAAAAGAATATTAATACAATTATTTCCTATATTTATTTCAATATATAACTATATATACTTTTATTCAGTCACTCTCTGCTCTCAGTAATGTCAGAAGTGCATCTGTGTTTTTGTGAAGCCTCGATGCCTCCCTCTGAATAATTCACATACCCCCAGCTCACTATATCCACAGGGGTCATGTGTCCGTGGCTGTGGGTCCTGGCTGCATCCTGGGAGGAGAGTGCTGTGACCAGCTCATGTGGATGCTCCTGGGGGCCGGGGGTGACAGAGAGCAACAGGAGAGGGAGATCTCACTTCCTAATAACTCTTCTCTCTCCTCAGAAGTCCCTGTGCATTGTCATTAATGGACCCAGGCCCCATCACAGGTGAAGGGGGGACAACTGACGAGGTTGACAGGTACTGGTCGGCCATGGTGGGAAGTGAGGTATGATGAGAGAGAGAGGAGCCTGTCACTTCAGGTCCCCAAACAGAGGGTGTGAGGGGGTGTTTATGTCTCTGCTTTTATGTTCATAAATTCAGGACTCTGAGGTCTCAGTACCTGTGGCCAAAATAACATAATTTCGTAAATGCTGGGAGGACCAGGAGGATGGCCCCATGCTGAGGAGGCCACATCTTTAAAGTAAGGAGTGAGCTGTGCGGACACCTGCAGCACAGTAAGGAGCCCCCGGGGGATGAGAAGGCCCTGCCCTGTGTGGGGTGGATGAGGTGAAAGGCAGAGCTGATTTGTTGAGTTTCACTCTCTGCTCAGCTGCAGGACTTCCATCCCAGTTATGAGTGAAAATGGACTCTGAGACAGCAGGGGGCGCTGTGGTTCCATCCCTGAGGGTAGATGGGAAAATCTCAGCTGGAAAATCAGAGCTAGAGACCTGCCTTGTGCCCTCTGCTCTGTGCTCACAAGGTATCAGCTGCTGTGACCTCTGCCTCTGCCAACCCTGCTCTAAGAGGAGTTCCCCCAGCCCCATCCACACTCAGCTTTCACCATATTTATCCCCAGGGACACCAACAGGATGCAACAATTTGCATGAGGGTTCCTCCCTGCCCTCCCCTGAGGGGACAAGAAAAGAGAGACTGTGTGCAGTTCTCTCACGTGTGGGGCTCAGAAGCAGAGTGTGGGCATCTCTGCCATGGCCTGGACTCCTCTCCTCCTCGCCCTCCTTGCTCACTGCTAAGGTGACAGACTGAGAGAAGAGAAAAAGTAATGATGGGGGATATATTTTTTTCTCTTACTGAGAACAGGCTGTGAAATAACCCCAGGCTTACATCTCTGTGTGTCTACAACTCTGTTGCAGGGTCCTGGGCGCAGTCTGGGCTGAGGCAGGAAGCCTCGGTGTCAGGGTCTGTGGGACAGAAGGTCACTCTCTCCTGCTCTGGAGCAGCAACAATGTCCGAACATATGGTGCAGCCTGGTACCAACTGTGATGATTGATGCTTCTCGGCCCTCGGGGATTCCAGATCGGTTCTCTGGCTCCAGGTCTGGCAACACAGCCTCCCTGACCTTCACTGGCCTCCAGCCTGAGGACGAGGCTCACTATGACTGTTCAGCATGGGACTATGGCATCAACAATGACACAGTGCTCCCAGTTCATGGGGAACTGAGACAAAAACCTGCCCCTTTACCCGTGACACTCCCATGAGTGCCTGTGACAAACAAAGAAGGTCATTGTGGCAGACTGTAGCTGTCCGGCTCTGTGGGTCTTACTTTCTGAGCGCAGGCCCTCTTTAAATAGTCTGTGATAGGTGATCTGCTTATGCTGTTTTACAATTTTATTTATAAAATTTGCATGCCCTAATTTCACTGGTTTAAAACGCACACCAAAGCAGCGTTAGCATATTTACAGAAGTGTATAACCATCCCTATGCCAGGTTGAGAGCACTTTCATATCCTGCAGGGAGAGTCAGCACTCATCACACCTGTCAGTCCAGGGTGACTGCGGACCCACCCTCCATATTTATAGATTCCTATCAGGTACATTTCATAGAGATTGAACCAGAAAACAGGTGTTTTTTTGCAGCTATCTTGTTTGTGTTTATTCTTTTGAATAACGTACTTTAGGTCACATCCATACTGTGACAGGGATCATTCATTCTTTTTGTTGTTTTTTTTTGTTTGAACACTATGTGTGGTGCCAGGGGAATATTGTAACTATCTGCAGGAACACTTTTAAAGTATATCATTTTCTAACACTATGCTGTAGACTGAAACTCATATTAAATAACACTGCATGTAAACAGTACTTTAAAAAAATAAAAATTTAAAAGCCTAAATCCTGATGTTTTACTTCAAGAGGTGTCACATCAGCTGATTAAAAACTTACCCACTCAAACCACATTCATGGGCTGTATTTTCAGTTTATTATTCTTTAAAGCAAAATATTTTGAAGATATTCATCAGTTCACCTGTCATTTATTTATTTACTTAAAATATACAACTATTAATAATTTTACCAGCTATTTATTGTTTTTTTTTGTTATTTTTTTTGTTTGTTAAAAGAGAAAAAGGACCACCATTCTTCTGCACAGTGCCCACCTCCATCCACCATTATCCTTTTTTGAGGACGTCACCGGCTGTGCTGTGGATTTTCTCACAGCTGCAAAGCCTGAAACCAACTCAAAATTTCTAACTGAATGAACCTTGCACCCATGCGCATGGCCTGAGACAGAGGTGAGAGTGGGTGCTTCCTCTTAAGAGACAGTCTCAGAGCTCATAGCACCACAGCCTCCTCCTGAGAGGGGAGCTACAAACTGGACCAAGGACCCAGAATTGGGTGGTGTTGTAGGTTCATATTTGCATAACACCCAAGTGAAGGCACTCTTTCCCAAAGGACTGAGGAGGAGATAAAGGGACATCCCTGAGACCTGCACCATCATGAGACCTGGGGAACTAGGAGAGTCTCCACCATGACCTGGACTCCTCTCCTCCTCCTTCTACTCCTCACTGTCTGCCCAGCTTCATGGACATTTTAGAATGTCCATGGCTTTGGAGGGGTCCCTCTGCCTTCATTCTTCATTCCTGATTCTGTCTGTTTTTATTTCAGGGTGCAGTTCTCAGGCTGGGTGACTCAGAAGCCCTCTGTAACCATGTCTCCAAGAGGGAAGGGAAAAAAACCCCAAAACTATTCTTCACATTTGATCTTCACCAAAAAGCCAAAAAGCGATAAAAGTAGCCTCTATGTCACTGCTGCAGGGACATGACACATGCAAATGGAAAAATTAGCCTTGTGCAGTTCAAGAAGCCAACTCTAGGTAAATTTTGGACTTCAGCTAAAAAACAATGTATCAGTAATACTTCATCAATACTGGTTTCTATGACCTCATCAATCGGGCTACACCAATGCAAGATGTTGAGATAGGGGAGCTGAGGGCAGAGTGGGGAAAGGCATGAGGACTCTGTGTCCTTTCTGCTTAGCTTATTTAGAAACCTAAGACTTGCTAAAAATAAATGCTATTGATTAAAAAAAATAAAAGTAAATGATGAGAAAAGTATTATTCCTAACACAATATGAGGATATTTTCATGACCCCATGATGAAAATTGTGTCTTATAAAAAAGGTGAAAATCATATACACACAAGATATTAGAATACTAAACATTCAAGGAGGAACACAATGTAAAATTGCTGAGATAATGAACAGACTAGAAAACAATTATTTCCATTAAAAACTTGGATAACATCTAAGATTTTAAAGTAACATTTACAAATTCATAACAATAGGAAAGCAAATATAATAAATAGCCTACTCATATACAGTGCAACATAAAGACATTATATTATATTAAACCTTGTTACTATTATTTTTTAAGTGAGAAGAAGAGAGATAGTGAGATAGACTCATGCATGTGAATGAACTGGGATTCACCCAGCAACAACTGTCTGGGGCTGATGCTAAATCAGCTGAGCTATTTTTAGCACCTTTGTCTGACCAAGGAGCTTTCCACACCGACTCTGGAATCAATGGAGCCACTGGGTGCAGGAAGGGAAGAAGGAGAGAAAGGGCAGAGGGAGAGTGAAAGAATTAGATGGCTGCTTCTCTACTGCACCGTGACTGGGAATCTAATCCAGGATTTCCATACCCTGGGCCAGCATTGTATCCACTGAGCCAATCAGCCAGGCTAAACCTTAAAAACTGCAACATGAAATCAAATAAACAGAAATGGGAATTATATGAGGTATGTCTTATTGAACCAAGCTGGGATAGATGCAATGAATGAGAAAAGAACAACAACTGGAAAGCATAGAGTTTCAGACTGTTAGAGTTTTCCAGAGAAAAAGATGACACAGAAATTATACACCTAAAAGTTAAGATAAATTGTGAACCCCAAGAACTAAGATAACTACTGAGAAGGGTTCTTTGTATCTAAGTGAGCTCACATTTAAAAACAGAGCCTAGCAAACAGAATAGAGTGCCCAGAAATAAACTCACACCCATGTGGTCAGTTAATATCTGACAATGGAGCTGTTAGAGGTAAAATTAAGCAAGACTTACGGAGACAAAATACCTTGGCAAGGCAGCTTTAATAACTTCTGCAGAAGGGCGTGCAGCTGCTATCGAAATATAGCCAGAAGCAGGTGAGCAGAGGGCAAATTCTGATTTTATCCCTAATGCTGGAAACACTTGTCCCTCCACATGAAGACCCTCCGGTTCATCCCACTGGCCTCTCCTCTATTTTGCTCTGTGGGTCTTTGTTTGGGAAAATATGGAATAAATATTAGTTGTTTTGGACCTAGACCTTATAAACCCAGTTCCCATTCTATGCTTGGAGTTCTTAACAAATGAACTTGATCAGTGCTAATGAAGATTGGAGAATGGAAAATGAAAGTTTGTAAGTCCCATAATGGAAGAACCTCTAAAAAAACAAATTTAAAGTTTTATTCATAAAAATATTCTTTTTATATCAATCCGTGTATTGAAAAAAATTTACAAAACTATATAAAAATGTTTTAACTACCTAAAGAGTCAGAAGAAAGGACGTATTGTCGGTATCACCTTCAAGGGTAAATGAGAACCTGTGGAAGCATCAGGAACACAAGACATTTTTTTCCTGACAGCACCGTGTTCTCATGGCAAAGGGGACATAAAAAGCCAACACATGTACACTTGGGTCCAGGGACCTGACATGAAACTGTCACAATGACAAAAGCAAACAGCAAAAATAACAACCAAGTATCACCTGTAAGAATCACCCAAGTAGACCTATTATCTGGTGTGAACTAATGGGGCTCTCTACAAGCATCAAAAAAGTGACTCAAAATGATCAGGTACCAGTATTTACCTAACTCAGGGGCCAGAGAGAAGTAAACTCAACGTTCATGTAATCCTTGAATTTCTGATAACGTAGCATTTTAATGAGCTGTCTGGAGGTCATTAGTGACCAGGAAAGAATAATGCCTCAACCCCAATGACCTGCTCATTCTACTGCCCTGGGAATCGACATCAGAAAAATCCAGCTGTAAAAATAAGAAATCTTTTCCAGGAGAGCTCGGTGGTGTGAAATAGGCTGGAGTACATGATTGCTGAGACCAGCAGGGGGCGCTGGTGGACTGCGCCTAAGAGCTTCAGGGCCACAAAAGGGAGCAAAATGCTCTACTCACTGGTTCTTGTGCACTTGAACAGGCAGTGTCCTCAATGAACTGTGACTTTCCTACATCCGGTCCCCCAATAACCACATGAGCTCTGACACACACACACACACACACGTGTCTCATATCTCATTCTTCTCCTGTCATGGAGTCATTGCCCAGGCCTGACTTACAGGCAAAGATACATGCACAATCACACAATAAAAATACATTTGCTTGAGAAAATTTTACCTACAGTGCTTCTGGGAAAAAGATAGGAAACACCTGGGGAGAGATTATCTCAAAGCCAACAAGCCTCAGCAGGCAGAGCTCTGGGCTCTCTGTCATGGCCTGGGTTCCTCCTCTCACCTCCTCACTCCCTGCACAGGGAGTTTCCTTTAGTAGAAAGTAAAAACTTATAAGGCAGGGGAGCATTTGCATTGCCTTTTGCTCCTACCATCTGGGCACAACTGGTCGGTTAACCCATTTGTTCTGCCACCTTCTAACCCTGCTCCCTAGGCCCTGGATCCGATGATCCGATGGTGCTGTCTCTTCCAATAGAGAGAGAGAGAGAAAGAGAGAGAGATTGAGGAAAGAGATCATGTAGCTGAAACTAATGTTGTCATTCTAGCAGATTAAAGGCACCAAACCCAAGAGAAACAGTACCATGTTGGAAAATTACCCCAAAAATCTCATTGATGATCATAGTTGATAGTTGCACAAATATATCTTCATATGAGCAAGAAGAATCCGTGTCATATCAAGAAAACTTCTCTTTGACCCCTCAGGGAGAACTGAGCCTAGGTAGGATATGTGCACCCTCCCTGGGTGATGGTGGCCCAGAAATCTGGGGGGAGCAGATGTGAGGAGGCGTGGTCAGCTTGCAGCCACTGTTCTCTCAGAAATGAAAGCACCTGTCAGTGTCCTGCAGGACCCACAGGGGGCGCTGCTCTGTCTCTTTGCTGCATGTGAAGGGCTCTTCTCCCAAGGGCTGTGTCTCCCAAATCCAGACTTTCAATACCTGCTAATTTTATGGGAATTAGTTGATTCCTCATTCTCATCCAGATCTGCCCTACAGAAAAAGTTGCTATGACCCCCAGAGCCAGGAGATGCCTGCGGCAGTCTGTAAGGGTGGCCGACCTCAGGGATCCCTGTTGCTACCATGACTCCCAATGTGCTCATGATGGCATATGTCCTAAGTGCATTGGTCCTTTATCTGCATCATGTCAGCTGTTATTATTATTTGTCTGTTATTTCTCATTTATTTCCGCATTTTATAGTGATTTATGGAAACTGATAGTTTGCATTTTCAGCTTTCTAATTCTTTTTTTTTCTTGTGTTAATATGCCTTACCTCAAAATTTGATAGATATTAAAGTTTCTCTCTTTCTGTACAATCTCTGCTGTATGTTTGTATAATAGAAATAAAAACTTACTATGAATTTTACTAGGGCATGAGTTGTGGCTCTTAAACACATATGAAGAGAACGAGAATGAAACATGACAGTTTTAATACATAGAGTATAGGCTACTGATTCCAAAATAAATTCTGTAATTCATAGTTTTATTCCACACTCTGATGAGCACCCACTGTGTGTGATATCTCCCCAGTTACTGGAGGCATTCCCTCTCCCTGCTCATCCCCTTACATCCCAGATCCCTTGTTCACTCTTTCCATTCCTTCTGCTCCATGGTAAAGTATAAAGGGAATAAGAGTTTTTAAATGTTCTATGAGGCCCTAGCCAGTTAGTTCAGTGGATAGAGCGTCTCCCACCATATAGATGTTCTGAGCTCAATTCCTGGTCAGGGCACACAAGATAAATGACCATCTGCTTCTTCCACCCTCCCTCTCTCCATTTTCTCCCTTTTCCCCTTCTGAACCAGTGGCTTCCTTGGTCAGCGCATCAGCCTCAGGCGCTAAAATAGCTTGGTTGGTTCAAGCATCATCAGCACTACATAGGAGTTGATGGGTGGATCCCAGTCAGGGAATATGCAGGAATCTGCCTTACTATCTCCTCTCTTCTCATTTAAAAGAAAAAAAAAGTTCTATGATTTCACATCAACTTGTTCACATAGTGTTGTTTCACTTCTGCTAATGAGATATCTGTTCCTATTTTGTTATATCAGATGTTACCACACATCTCATAATTTCATGGTAACACTGTAACATTTTCTCCTCAAAGCCACCTTTCATTTGCAGCTACTCCATACAGTTAATGTCTTCTTAGAACAAAGCAGAGTTGCCGTTCCTCCTGATAGTGCTGCTCTGTGTCAGCAGCTCCAGCCCTGGTCCCCCAACTACTGCCACTGGGACAGGGCTGAGGACTGCATCAAGGAGAAACCCCTGTCCCTCCATAGCCTAGACATGAAATCTGTGAATTCCCAGAGAACTCACTGCTGGTGGGTGGACTGACTGCTCAGCTCCTCCGTAGAAGACAACAAGGGATTTCCCTGAGGAGAGAAGAAATGTTCCCAGGGATGGGGTTGGATTGGGATGAACTAGATTTCTCAGTCCAGGAGGCAAACACAAGCATCTCATTATGCACTCCACAGCCATTCCAGAACCATGAGGCTGAGCTGAGGCTGTCTAGCTTGGTCTGGAATTCACTGCCAATTGTCATGTGTATACAAGGCACTACTACATGACATGCTATGTGAGGACACAGGCTCGTGATGAATTCCAGGCACAAAGCTGACCTGCACTCTCACAGTACCTGTCCCTTCAGATGTGATGTCCCGGAGATGGTAGTTAGTCAGCAGGAGAGGTGATTTGTGGCATGAGTCCAGCACATCTCTCTATGGGACCTGAGGTGAGGGGATGCTCCACTGTTGCTGGAGCAATGCAGAGATTGCTCCATGGACACAGGTCAGGTGGGTCCATGGATGAGACGACAGCATTCAGGGTTGTTGGGACTTCTGTGAGTTTCCTGATCCCACAGGCCCTGACTGTGTCTTCTGTCCTCTCAGACCCTATGGGAGATTTTCTACAATCCATGCTGTGAGCTGGGCCGTGGGACATCAGGTGCAACTCCCTAGTATGTGCCTCTGACACTCCCTTGATGAAGCTCTTGATGAGCCCAGACCTGAGGTAACCTTCTCCTGCACTGGGTGTGGTCATACATGGAGGGTTACCATGGCAATGGTTCCAAGGGCTTCTGGACAGATCTCTTACCTTGTGACATAGACAGGGGTGACTGACCCTCAGGGTTTCCAATACTTCCCTGACTGCTGTGTGTACAGACAGCCTCTCTAACCTGCAGGCTTCAACTGATAAGGAGGCTGACCATCACTGCTACATACTCAGTACAACCAAATGCCACAGAAAACTTCCTGCTATGGAGAAGTGAGGAAAAAAATCTACCCTCCTTGCCATGTGAACCATCACTGCTCTGTCCTTGATTGTGACCATCTTTGGTCAGGTTTTGACCTCTGCTGACACTTTTCATTTAAAACGAGCCGTCTCGTGATCTCACCTTGGCCGGTATCTAAGGGTCAATGATAACACCTTCATTTGAGTTTCTAGGTGCTGTGAATATATGACCTGGTGGATGTAGTGGATATATGACCTGGTGGTCCAGGTGGCATCTCCAAACCCTATGCCTGTCCTTGCTCCTGGCTTATGATTTGATGATGCTCATTCTTTGAACCCTGACACCTGAGGGAAGCTGGGGTTTCATTTTCTTTCTTAAATGACACTCTTAGGAGCTCCTGACGCTGAGGTCCTGGGAGCTCCTCTCCAGAAAGGGCGTGGCTATGAGGCTTTTCTCCTGCTCACTTCCTCTAATTTAACCCCATGGTCCGTTCTTCTTTCCATATGCATTCTCTTGTTGGGATCATATAAAATAAATATGACTTGATTTCGACCTAGACCTTATTAATCCAATCCTTAGTTCTTAAGAAATGAACTTGAACAAAGATAATGAAAATTGTACAATAATAAATAAATAAATCTCAAAATAGAGACAGAACTTCCAAAATGGGTAGAGTTTCATTAATAATATTTTCCATCAATTTTTATACTGAGAAAAATTGCATAAATAGACAAAACTATTTTAAATACCTCAAGAGTCAGAAGAAAGGAAGTATTTTCAGTATGACATTCACAGGTGAATGAGAACCTGCAGAAGTATGGAGAACACAAGACATTGGTTCCCTGACAGCACTGTTTTCATGGTGAAGGAGACATAAAAACAGTCACGACAGGTTGAAGGGGCTGGGGATCCAACAGGAAACTCTCATGACAACAACAAACAAGAGCCACAACAACCATATATTTCAATGTGTAAGGATCTTCCAAGTAGAAGTATCACCAGCTATGAACTAATGGGATTAATGGGGAACTTTCAGCCTAAGCCTGGACTCAGTGTGGTCATGGCCCTGGCTGGATAGCTCGGTTAGTTAGCACATTGTCAGATATGCAAAGGGTGTGGGCTTGATCCCAGGTCAGAGCACAAACAGGAACAGATTGATGTTTCTATCTCTGTCTCCTTCTCTCTCTTCTCTCTCTAAAATAAATAATAAACTCATGAACTGGGAAAAAAAAATATGGTCATGCTCCATTAATGAGTACAGGGGGCCAGGCAGAAGTCAAGTCAAGTGCCAGGTAATAATCCTTTTAATATCATCTGAAACATAGCATTTTATGGAGTTGTATAGATGGCATTAGTGACCTGAAAAAAATTAATGGCTCAACCCCAACATCACACAGGAATCTGTTCATTTTACTGCCCTGGGGTGGTGACATTGGAAATGATTCAACTGCAAAACCAGCTCCTTTTCCTGGAGAGGTGGGTGGTGTGAAATGGGCTGCAGATAGTGCGTTTTGGGACCAGTAGGGGGCGCTGGTGGACTCTGCTTGAGGCTCAGGGTTGTGGAGCAGACTGACTAAAATTCTCTGCTGGTTCTTGCACACTTGGGGCAGGCAGTGTCCTCACTGGAAGTGTGACTTTTCTGCATCTAGTGCCCAAAGTGTCGCATGAACACTCAACTCTGACTCACACGTTTTTTTTTTTTTTTGTATTTTTCTGAAGTTGGAAACCGGGAGGCAGACAGACTCCTGCATGTGCCCGACCAAGATCCACCCAGCATGCCCAACAGGGGGCTATGCTCTGCCCATCTGGGTTGTCACTCTGTTGCAACCAGAGCCATTCTAGCGCCTGAGGCAGATGCCACAGAGCCATCTTCAGCACACGGGCCAACTTTGCTCCAATGGAGCCTCGGCTGCAGGAGGGGAAGAGAGAGACAGAGAGGAAGGAGAGGGGGAGGGGTGGAAAAGCAGATGGGTACTTCTTCTGTGTGCCCTGGCCGGGAATCAAACCCGGGACTCCTGCACGCCAGGCCAACGCTCTACCACTGAGCCAACAGGCCAGGGCTTGACTCACACATTTGCCTCATATTTTATCTTCTCTTTTTATGAAGTCATTTCTCTGGTCTGATTTGCAGGAAAGATAGATAGAAAAGGACACAACAAAACTAAATCTTCTTGATGAAACATGACCCACAGTGCTCCGTGGGCAAAAAATGTGACACTTAAGGAGGGATTTTCCCAGTGACAACATTAGGCCTCAACAAGCAGAGCTCTGGGGGGCTCTTTTTCATGGCCGGGTTTCCTCCCCTCCCCTCCCTCACTCTCCTGCACTGGGAGTTTCCTGTGGTGGAAAGTGAAGCCGGTATGGGGGGAGGGGGCATCACTTTCTCCTTCCACCAGCTTGCTACACAGCTGGGGCTGTTCCATTAGGCTGTGAGGTTTCTTCAACCTGCTTCCAGGTCCCAGGGGCCAGAGATGCCAGGGCTTTATCTGCCATCCTCAGTGTCCAGATCTCTTATATACTATAAGATGATAGATATCTATAAATATATAATTATGTATTTTATACATATAATTATGTATGTGCATGTATATACTAGTAAATTATAATCAGTACCTAAATTTCTGTATAGTAAAAACTATAAATAAAATATATTAATAGTGTTGACTTATTTTTAAAACCCAGGGATGGATTCAATAGACATAGTTTAAACACACCATACCCATACAAACACTACATACAAACATACTTGCATGCACCCACTACTCACAAATGTCATGGGCAGGAGATCTGAGAGTGCAGAGATGTAAAAGACTCATCGTCGATAACAGATGCTAACTCAATTGTGCAGATATTATTATTATTATATATTTCAATTTGTGAAAGTTCAAGATTATGCTTATTCAATGATTTTTTTAATAACTCATTTATTTCAGGTTTTTGTAACTTGATAGTTATGCAATTTTGAAATAAAATTTTATAATAAGGAAAAGTTGAAAAATATACACAGATTAAGGAACAGAACAAGTAACCCTCATGTTATGGTCTAATTCCTCTCATCAGTGAGAACATATGGTGTTCGTCATCCTCTGTCAGACGTATTTCAATTAGCTTATTGTTCAAATGTTCTATTTTTAGAAATGAATAATATTCTTATATATTCATATCAATACATATATTCATTTATTGATGGCCACTTAGGTTGTTCTCATATCTCGGTTGTTGTAAGTAATGCAGCCATGAGCGTGGGAGTGCATGTCTGTTTTTGAGTTATTATTTTTTAGGTCGAGATAATAAATACCCAGAGGTGGAATAGCTGAATCACAAGGTAGCATATTTTGGGGAGTCAGATTATGGACATGTGAATAGTCACAGTAACCTGGTGATCTGCAGTAATCAGCAGGGAACCCAGACCCTTTGGACATGAGGAGGTGTGTGTTGATTGACCAGCAGGAGGCGCTGTGGGACAGTCCTGAATTCCCACCACAGCTGGTAAGAACTATTTACTCAATAGAGCCTGGGCCTGAGGATTGGTCCCTGTGACCCTGATGGGGACTCAGCAGCTGTTCTCACTCTGACCTTATAGAGTCCCTTGAGGCCACCTTTGTGTTGTCTAACAGGTGCTTCCTCCCAGGGCTCTCCCAAGGGATGAAATCAGACTCCTTTCTCCTCAGTCTGGGGTGTGAGCTGAGCTCAGGATCAGGGCTCAGGGAGGGGCTGGGTAGTCACTGAGGGACACACATTTGCATGGAAAGCCCCTCCTCTGGCAGAGGGGGGAGAAGAAAAGGAGGCCTGGGGCAGCCCAGCCCCACTGTGGGCTTAGGGCTGTGAGCACCATGGCCTGGACCCCTCTCCTCCTCGTGATCCTCTCTCACTGCGCAGGTAGGATCAGGTCTTAGAAACACTGGACATTTTCAAAACTCACTCTCCTCTTGTTCATAATTCTGATAATATTTACTGGTGTCTCTGACCCCTCACCCATGAGTGTCGGTGTCTGCAGGTTCCCTGTCCCAGCCTGTGCTGACTCAGCTGCCCTCCCTCTCTGCATCTCCTGGAGCATCAGCCAGACTCACCTGCACCCTGAGAAGTGACATCAGTGTTGGCAGCTATACCATAAACTGGTACCAGCAGAAACCAGGGAGCCCTCCCTGGTATCTCCTGTACTACAAGTCAGACTCAGATAAGCACCAGGGCTCCGGGGTCTCCAGCCGCTTCTCTGGATCCAAAGACACCTCGGCCAATGCGGGGCTCCTGCTCATCTCTGGGCTCCAGCCTGAGGACGAGGCGGACTATTACTGTATGATCAGGCACAGTGGTGCTTCTCACTGTGACACACACAAATGGGGAAGTGCGACATAAACATTCACCTCCACAGTCTTGAATCACAACAAATGAGCATTAAAAAATTCTACATGTAGCCCTGGCCGGTTGGCTCAGCGGTAGAGCGTCGGCCTAGCGTGCGGAGGACCCGGGTTCGATTCCCGGCCAGGGCACACAGGAGAAGCGCCCATTTGCTTCTCCACCCCTCCGCCGTGCCTTCCTCTCTGTCTCTCTCTTCCCCTCCCGCAGCCAAGGCTCCATTGGAGCAAAGAAGGCCCGGGCGCTGGGGATGGCTCTGTGGCCTCTGCCTCAGGCGCTAGAGTGCTCTGGACGCAACATCGGCGACGCCCAGGATGGGCAGAGCATCGCCCCCCTGGTGGGCAGAGCGTCGCCCCTGGTGGGGGTGCTGGGTGGATCCCGGTCGGGCGCATGCGGGAGTCTGTCTGACTGTCTCTCCCTGTTTCCAGCTTCAGAAAAAAAAAAAAAAAAAAAAAAAAATTCTACATGTAAATTATATTTGCAAGTAACTTCTGGTTTACAATCTATACTATCCATTTTTCCATTTTTCTGAAGTCTAAGGAAAATAAAACCAATATCAAAAATAAATTCCTTATTATTTCACTGACATTTTTCCTGTTAGTCATGTATGGTAAACCAGAGTTTGTGAGACTGCTGCTCTTTTCTTGAAATAAACAAAAGGCTCTTTTTTTTATTTTTATAGTTCGGAGACTATCCCAGCAGGTGGACCGTCCTCCCCAGCCAGGACTCTGCATTTCTAGAGGTCAGAACAGTGACCTTCCCCTCCCTCCCAAGCGCCTATGCACAGGCAGCAGAAGAGCTCTGAGTACCGTGGACGAGGCCCAAAGATGTGAGGTCCCAGGTTGCGGCTACAGTCTGGAGGACTTCCAGCACAGAGCTGGTGCAATTTTTGCTGGGCACCTGAGCCTGCTGTTCAATCAGGAGAGAGGGGGTTACCAAGAGGGAAATTTGTGGCTGAGCCCAAGAAATCTTCTTGGGGGTTTTGATAGGGTGGTGAATGCTCCACTCTTGCTGAGGAAATGCAGAACCTGCTCCAGGGAAGGGTGTGAGGTAAGTCCATGAATGAGAAGCTCATACAGCCTAAAGCACTCAGGGCTGTGGGGACTCCTGAGAGGGGGCTTCCTGAGCCCTAAGGCCATGACTGTGCCCCGTCTTTTCACCCCACTGGAACTTTAAACAATCTGGGTTGTGGGTTGGGCTGAGGGACTGCAGGAGCAGGGACTCCCCAGTGTCTGTTTCCTCCCCTGTGAAGCCTTTGATGAGCCAGGGTCCAAGGTCACCATCTCCTGAGCATGGAGCAGCACACACAGTGAGCCACCCAGCCAGTAAACCCCAACTCATGTACTCTGTGCTTGGAACATAAGTGCCTGAGTAGTCAGGGGTCCAGCCCCTCTTGTCTGGCTCCTGGATGTGCACATGGCCTTGTTGACCACCTTTGACCTCTATCCTGATGAGCGGGTGCTGACTATCACTGTCACTTAGATTTACACCAAGGACACTGTGCCAAGGAAGAGAGGTAATTCTGTGCCCTCCTCTCACCCATGACTCATTCTTTTTCTGTCCTTGATTGTGACCAACACCTGCTGGTCACAAGGCAGCTACTTCTGTCACCTAGGCTATTAAACCAGGCGGCCTCATGTTCTTGTGTTGGTCTGTCTTCAGTGGTCAATAAAACATTTACTTTTATTACTGGCCTTCCAACTCAGTGTCACTTTGTACTCAGGTACAAAATATCCCTCAGAGCTGCTAGGCAGGTGACAAGAAATACACAAGTCTGGTATCTGTACCTTGGGAGACTTGGGGGCCTTCTCCCACCTCCCTGCATGGCCCTGCTTCCGGCCCGGGCTTGATGCCCGTCCCCTGCCCCCTCACCACTCAGGGAAGCTGCTTTCTCTGTTTCCTGAAGGGCACCCTCTGAGGACCCCTGATCTCCTGGTACTGGGACACCCTCCCTGTGAGGACATGGCTCTCAGACCTGTCACCTGCTCACTTCCTGCACTGTAACACGTCATACCTTCCCTCTGTGGTTCTTTGTTTGGTGAGATAATGAATCAATATCTGTTTTTTGAACTTATAATTTATAATTCTAACCGTATTAGAATTTTTGACCTTGAAAGAAATGAACTTCATCAGGGCTAATGTGAATTAGGACATAGCAGGGCAGGAGGAACTTAGGTCAGAAATGAAGAAGTAAGCTCTGAAAAGAGATGAGATATGCTTTTATGGCAATGTTGAGGAAAATTACAAAATAGACATAGAGTATGTTAAATTTATCAGATAGCTATATATTATATCTCTATATTAAAGGGAGAGCAAAAGCATGTTTACATTTATGAGTACATGAACCACAACATTTCACCTTGTGTTATTATTTATTAATTACTGTATTATTTAGTTGTATTACAGCTGTAAACCTACCTTTATCCACCCCAGGATATATATATATATATATATATATATATATATATATATATATATATATGACCAGGGTGAGTTCAAGTGTAAATGAGAACTCGCTGAATTAATCAACAACAAAAGTTCTTTCTTCTCTGACAACATGATGTTCTCATGGCAAACACACAGATAAAATGCAGGATATGTGCAGTGAGTGTAAGATATTTTTCCCCACCTAGAAAGAAGGAAGGGGGCCGGAGCCACAAAATGTGGAATAATAAAAAGCTCTAATTATTACAGCGCGCATCCCATCTGATGAGGTTTTTTAGCCCCGGGGACAGAGGCTAGACAAGTTACAAGTGGTGACCCATGTGGGAAATATTTAATGGGTCCCTAGGGTGATTGAGCTAATATGTCGTGTTGAAATCTCACTGGCTGGCAGATGGTTGCTTTTTTCCAAGGGGCTCCAAGGGAAGTTTCTTTTGGTGTGTTTGGTTGTGGGTGGTCCTAGCAAAAGTTCCCAGGCCTTTCCTTCATTATCCACTGACCTTACAGTGAGGACAAGGAGCTGACCAGAGCCCTGACAACACCACCAGCTCCCAAATCAATCCAGTGGCAAGGCTCACCAACTACAGTAATCACCAGGTAGGAACTGAAATATAGAAAAGAAAGGTTCTTAGAAAAAGTAATTTTTGGCAGAACTTACTTTCTCTGAAACGAAGAGACTTTTAGCAGAACACCCTTTTTCTAAAAAAATTCCCTATGCCTGGCCTTGAGGTTGGTTTCCCAGGCTGTGGCCTTGGATAGTTCTGCAAGGTTGCAGATGTGTCTGGAATGTTTCTCCCTGAATTAATCTTATAGATAAACATTGTAAGAGAGCATGCTTCACTGCTTTGTTTTACTGCTTGCTTCTTCTCCTCCCCATTCCCCAATAGGTATGTAATTTTGTCTTTAAAAGCTAGTGCCAAACTGTGTTCAAGGCTAATAGATTTGAAGACTTAGGTCTCCATGCGGTCACTGGCATTAAAATAAAGACTTCTTAATTTGGTTACTTAATAGTGTGGCAAGACGTCTGTTTCTCACTGTTATGATACAACATTTTGGAGGCCCCAGCGAGATCTTGTTTTCTAGACACATTTGTCTTTGCCACACACAAGCAGGGCCACTGACCTCCTCGGCCTGACTGTCGGAAGCAGAAACCCAGCAGGGGAGGCACCACCTGAGACTTTCCAGGGCCCTGCTGGGATTTTCTGTTTAGCCAACAGTCAGCCTTGGACAATCAGTATGCCCATCCACCAATTTGGGGTCATCAGGAAAGCCTTCGAAGGTGAATAGAGCAAATTTGTAATTTGCTCAATCTTTAATTTCACTGTGGCTAGCCAGTCTGAAACTATTGTGATCGAGGATCAAATGTGATCCCACTCATACAATAGGCTCTCCAGGGCCAAGACGACATTGGAGAGTAATCTGAAGTCTGTTCTTGTAGAAGAGTCCCAGGTCACATTTAAATTTGCTCTCTTATATGTTTACCCTCTGCTTTCTTTGTTGTTTTTGTTTATTTTTACAAGCTATCCTCCTATACTTACCTGGCAGGGGAGATACCATGATCACAAACTATCCTAGAGGACCTTTATTTTCAAAGGTCCCTCTCTAATTATGCTTCTGCTGAGATATCATTCTTCACCTTAGCTTTTTTTTATATATCTACATTGAAAACCCCTGAGTGAATGGTGTGTGAATAAGGAGTTCAGGTGCCTGCGCCTGAGTTTCTAGTTTGAAGCACCTCACGGGGTATCCCCTTCCCTTGTACGTCAAACTTTGTCTGAAAGCTCTCTGTTCTTTAGTTCTCCAGGGTATGACCCAGCGGGGGACATTTTAGAAAACTGACGCAAACCTCAGTTTTTTATCCCTTTTGTGATCTTAGGAAGCTTGTTTGTGCTAATATTGTTTGTAACAATAGGGGAAGGGCAAAGTAAGAGTTAAACTCCTCTTGAGTGTATGCTTAAGAATTACAAATTAGATTTTCTGATAATTATAATGAAAAAATTGTCTAAAGGTACATTGAACACTCTGAATTAAAGTGGCCAACTTTTAGAGCAGACTGGCCAAGTGAAGAATTGCTAGACCCGGAGAAAGGGTGAGCAGTCTAGAATACTATCATGGGCCATTGTCCCTGTGGCCCACGTTCACTTACCCATGGGGGGAGGCCGGGCTGCAGCAGAGCATGAGCTACAGTAGGCGGCCTGGCAGCTACAGCTGAGGCAGAGAAAGTAAACTTGGCAGCCAGGGCAATGCCGCCTCCATTGTGTTCAGGGCTGCAGAACATGCAGCAGAGCACTCACTTGGGCTCCATGGTGATGCTTGTCGCAGCAGCTCCTCCTTTAGCTCCTGGTGCTGGCCCCTCCCCCCTCAGGCACCAGGAATCCCAGGTCCCTGACCAATTCCCTTATATTGACCAGTGACTTGCTCTCATAAAAAATTCTCTTTCTTAGCTCAAGGGATGCACCAGGTGATTTGGACAAGAGGTTTTAGTGGCATGGTCAGCCAGGGGCATTTGCATTTCCACACAGCCTCCTGTCTTGTAAACCACCCAGAGGAATTCAGACTGCTACCCCCTTGCTACAGCCTCTCCTACCTATCTCCTCTGCTTTGACTCCAGGGAGTAATCAGGAGGTCACTTTCTCACCGCCTCATACCTAGAGCCAAAACCAAGGGGAACACTTAGGGAATACTGTTTCTTTTAAGGCCATATTCCCCCTGAGGGAAGCCCCGCCTGCTGATGGGTTGCTACAGGAGAGGCAACTTTTCATGGTTTATGTCCCCTTTTCCTCAAGGGACCTACAGAATTAGAAAACTCAGAATAGAAGGCTCAGGCCCTAACAGGACTATTAGAATCGGTGCTTTACACGATTACCAGCAGCTTTTAGTCACCTTGTTTACTACTGAGGAGAAATAAAGAATCAAATCAGAGGCAAAAAAGCTGTCATGTTAGGGAGAAACATCTCTGACAAGTGCTACCACCTTGAGACGATGTTCCGTATTGTCCAGCCCAAATAGGACCCCAATGCCACAGAAGGACAGGAACCTTTGAACACTTTTCACCAATCTCTGTTAGCTGGGATCAGGGAGCTGCTAAGAAACCCATGAACTTGTCTAAGGTGTCAGAAGTTGTTCATGGTCCTCAGGAGACTTCCGCAGCTTTCTGAGAAAAACGGCAGAAAGCTTACAGGGTCTATACATCTCTAGACCCTGAGGTGACAGAAAATGCTAGGGCAGTTAACTTAGCTTCTGTGTACCCAGTCACCTCCAGATATTAGGAGGAAGCTACAAAAATTGGAAGGTTTCCCAGGGATGGTAATTTCCCAACTGTTAGGAATAACCCAGAAAGTTTATAATAATAGAGGCACCCTTGAGAAGAAACAGACTAAGAAGATGACTAAAGTAGTTGTAGCTGTTTTGGAACACCAGAATAAAAAGGAAGGGAACAAAAAAGGAGGAAAGCCTGAGTTAAGAAAAAAATCAGTGTCCTTATTGTAAAGAAGAAGGACATTAGAGGAAAGACTGTCTAAAAATGAAAGGAAAGTCACAGCAGACCCCAAGAGTCCTTAATTTGCAGGAGGGTTAATGGGCCAGGACTTCATACGCGTTAGCCCCCAGGAGCCCAAGGTAACTTTACAAGTAGGGGACAACCCAGTAGACTTCCTAACTGATACCAGAGCTTCTCAATCTGTTCTCACTGCTCTCCTCGGACTGCTCTCAGGGAGCAAGTACCTATATTAAGAGACTGTTAGAAGCTAGTATTCTTGTTCCTTTCCATCCCAATGGAATAGCCCTTTCCTGCCTGTTCAGAAGCCAGGCACCAAAGACTATCATCCAGTCCAGGACTTACTGGAAGTAAATAAGCAGATTGCGACAATACACAAAGCTGTGCCTAACCTCTACACACTCTTAAGCCTGTTGTCACCAGACTTGAAATTTTACAGTGTTAGATTTAAAAGATGATTTCTTCAGTATTCCCCTCACCCCTATAATTCAGCCCATCTTTGCCTTCAGGTAGAACGACCCAGAGGCAGGCATTTCAGGACCAGACTAACATGAACCAGATTACCACAGGGCTTCAAGAATTCATCCACCTTCTTTGATGAGGCAGTACATTAGGACCTGCTCTCCTTCCGCAAGGAACATCCTGAATACACTTTGGTACAGGATGTAGATGAATTGCTTCTAGCTGTGGAAACAGAGGTAAGCTGCCAGACAGCCACTGAGGGTCTTTTACAAACACTGCAGACTCTGGGTTACCAAGTGTCAGCTAAAAAGGCACAACTCTGAACCTCCAAGGTGACCTATCTAGGACACCATATTGAGGCGGGGAAGCATACTCTCCTCCAGTCGTATTTAGGCAATCCTTCAGATCCCAACCCTCTCTAACAAGAGATATGTTCGAGAATTACTAAGGGCAGTGGCTACTAGAGGTTGTGGATCCCTAGATTTGCAGAGATAGCCAAGCCTTTATATTCCTGTACAGTACGATTCCAAGAGTTAATCTGGAAAGATAAAGAACAAGAAGCTTTAGAACAGTCTCAGAGCCATAGTCGCCACTGCCATACTAGTGAGAGAGACAAATAAATGGACTATGGGGAAGAAACTGTTCCTGATGGACTCACATGTAGTAGAGACTTTACTTAGAGCAGTGGTTCTCAACCTTTCTAATGCCGTGACCCCGCAATACAGTTCCTCATGTTGCGGTGACCCCAAACCAAAAAATAATTTTGGTGGCTACTTCATAACTGTAATTTTGCTACAGTTATGATTCGGAATGTAAATACCTGATATGCTTTATATATTTTCTGATGGCTTTAGGCGACCCCGGGGTCGCAACCCACAGGTTGAGAACCGTTGACTTAGAGGAACTCCAGAAAGGTGGATGTGTAATGCTAGGATCACAAAGTATCAGGCTCTGCTCATAGACTTGCCTTGCATTAAGTTTCTCCAGACACAGGCTATCAACCCAGCAAGCCTGGTGCCTGACGAGGATCCAAGCATCCCCTAGCATGACTGCTCTGAGCTGCTGGACTTGTTCAACTGCAAGACCAGGCCTTACTGATGTTCCCCTTCCTAATGTGGAAGAACAGCTATTCACAGATAAAAGCTGTTTTGTCCTAGATGGGTTCAACATGCTGGAGCAGCTGAAATGACTCCTAATACTACATATAGGCCCAAGCCTTGCCCCATGGGACCTCGGCTCAGCGGGCAGAACTTATTGCTCTCACCCAGGCGTTAAGTTGGGCCAAAGAAAAAAAAAAGTCAATATTTACACTGACAGTAGGTATGCTTTTGCCCATGTTCATGCAGCAATCTATAAGGAGAGAGGATTTTTAACGTCTGCTGGTAAGTACATTAAAAACAAAGAAGAAATTTTAGCCTTGCTGGAAGCCATTTGGTTACCAGAGACTGTACTCGTTTCCCAGCACACCAGAAAGGGGACTCAATAGAGGCAAAGGAAACTGGGTAGCTGATCAAGCAGACAAAGAAGTAGCCCTAAAACCCGTAGGGCTTTTAGAAATTTTAGTGACTTTACTGAAACCGTTGTTGCCAGAGACACCTTTTTATAACCAACTAGAGGAGAATTTTGCTAAAAGAAGAGGAACGTCTAGAAATAAGGAAGGGTAGTTAGAGTTGCCAGACAAAAGGCCCTTCTTACCAGAAGCCCTAGACAGAGATTATCAGCAGCTATATCAAGCTACTCATCTAGGCCAAACTAAGCTAAGAGAATTATTTAAGAAAAATTACTATTTGCCAGGCTTAGAATCTATTATAGAAAGCGTAGTGTTTATGTGTTTAGTCTGTACAGAAGTAAATGCTAAGCAGAGTAGAGAAGTTGTAAAAAGAAATAGGGAAAGAGGAGCTTTCTCAGAAGAACATTAAGGGAGACAGCTTTTAGTGAAATAAAGCCACCAGCACAGGAACATAAGTACCTATTAGTTTTTATTGACACCTTTTTGGGATGGGAAGAAGCTTTTCCTACTGGAACTGGGACTGCAGTAACAGTTGTTAAGAAATTGGTATATAACCTCACACCTGTTCGATTAGCTGTTATTAGCAAGTCAGGTAATAGCAAATGTTGGAGAGGCTGTGGAGAAAAAGGAACCCTCATACACTGTTGGTGGGAATGTAAAGTAGTACAACCATTATGGAAGAAAGTATGGTGGTTCCTCAAAAAACTGAAAATAGAACTACCTTATGACCCAGCAATCCCTCTACTGGGTATATATCCCCAAAACTCAGAAACATTGATACGTAAAGACACATGCAGCCCCATGTTTATTGCAGCATTGTTCACAGTGGCCAGGACATGGAAACAACCAAAAAGCCCATCAATAGATGACTGGATAAAGAAGATGTGGCACATATACACTATGGAATACTACTCAGCCATAAGAAATGATGACATCGGAACATTTACAGCAAAATGGTGGGATCTTGATAACATGATACGAAGCGAAATAAGTAAATCAGAAAAAACCAGGAACTGTATTATTCCATACGTAGGTGGGACATAATAGTGAAACTAAGAGACATTGATAAGAGTGTGGTGGTTATGGGGGGGAGGGGGGAATGGGAGAGGGATAGGGGGTGGGGAGGGGCACAAAGAAAACAAGATAGAAGGTGACAGAGGACAATCTGACTTTGGGTGGTGGGTATGCAACATAATTGAACGACAAGATAACCTGGACTTGTTATCTTTGAATGTATGTATCCTGATTTATTGATGTCACCCCATTAAAAAAAATAAAATTATAAGAAATTGAAAAAAAAAAAAAAAAAAGAAATTGGTATATAAAATTATTCCCAGTCTTGGCTTGCTATTGTTATTGGGTCAAATAGTGGGCCTTCACTTGTGTCCAAAATCTCACAGCTAGTAGGAAAGGCACTCAATATTAATTAGAAATTACATTGTGCTCACAAGCCTCAGAGTTTGTGATAGGTCAAAAAAATGAAACGAACTCTGAAAGAAGTCCTGACTAAATTCATTTTAGAGATGGGTGAAAACTAGGTCAATGGTCTTACCTTTGCTATTTTGAAAACACAATGCACTCCCCACCAGGCAGGATTCACCCTGTATAAAATTGTATTAAGCAGGGCAATACCCCTTCTCCCTAAGCTCCCTTGGAGAACACCTCATAGATAGTGCAGACGGATCCCACCAACCCCTGTAAGTTGACCCTAAGAAGGACAACATGTCCTGCTCCAGCCTCAAACTGGAAGCTGGCTGGTCTCTTTACTACAAAAGCCTGAGGAATCTCACCGTGGGACTTCTAATTAAACTTTAGAAAGGGTGGGAGGCTACGGTCGGGTGATGGCCAGAGCAAGTCATCTTAAGGTTTGATGTGTATGTTGCTGTGGGTCATGCAGAAGGGGGGTATAGGTCCCTTCACTGGCAGAGGAGCTACAAGGTAAATGAAAAGTATATATGCGCTCATAGCTACCCCTGTAAAGTGACCTGTAAATATTAGTTATGTGTCTGATGGGCTACTTGAGGGGAGGGCACCTCCAAAAGGAAGTGCATTTTGAAAAAGAATTGCTTGTTGCCAGCTTAGTTGTCACTGAAGGTTGATGTTTTTAGAAATTAAGAGTTCTGATTAATTATAAAGAAATTGTATAGTTTTAATAATGAAAAGTATAAGGTATAGAAATGCTTTTGAAAAAAAAGGGGAGAAAGTAAGTTGTTATGAAAGCTAGTTATTTCTGAGTATAAAGAGGGTTATGTAAGTTGCAGAAGGTTTGTGCAGGTTGTAGGAGGTCTGTAAGAAAACACGTTTAGAGAACAGAATAAGCCTCTATTGTGTATTCTAATATATGTTATTCTTCAAGTTCATTTGTATTAAAGAAAGGAAAACAGACTATTAATGCAACCACCTAGCATGTTGTCCTGTTGGAAACAAGTCCCAGTTCTTGTCCCCTTACTACTAGGATTAGAATTAGCAAGAAACAGCTGTAATTGGGACTACGGCCTTAATAAGAGGAGAAATACAAATAGGGAAGTTAAATAGTCTAATCAATTATGATTTAGAAAATTTAAAGCAATTTATCTCCAAGTTAGGGGCCCAAATAAATTTCTTATCTGAAATAGTTTTACAAAATAGAAAAGGTTTAGATCTACTTTTCCTTCAAAAAGGTGGCTTATGTGCAGCATTAGGAGAAACTTGTTGTTTCTATGTTAATACTTCTGGTGTAATTCAAGAAAGTCTATCTTTAGTTAGGACAAACATAGAAAAAAGAAGAAAAGAATTTGAACAATTGGAGAATTGGTTCCAGAGAATGTGTAATTGGTCACCATGGCTAACTACCCTGTTGTCTGCTACAATCTGTCCTCTTACTTTAATTTTATCCTGCCTGACATTAGGACCATGTTTAATCAATTTTATAACAAGGTTTGTTCAAGAAAGAATAAACTCTATCAAATTAATAGTAATCAGAAGTCAATATATACCTATACAAGAAGATAGCAAGGAAAATGAATCAATGATTTGATTAAAATTTAATTAAAACCAGTAGGGAATGAACTATAGAAAAGAAATGCTCTTAGCATGAGTAATTTTTGGCAGAACGTACTTTCTCTGAAACAAAGAGACTTTCAGCAGAACGTACTTTTTCTAAAAATACTCCCGACCCCTGGCTTTGAGGTTGGTTTCCCAGGCTGTGACCTTGGGTAGTTCCGCAAGGTTGCAGATGTGTCCGGAGTGTTTCTCCCTGAATTCATCTTATACATAAACAGTGTAAGAGAGCATGTTTCACTGCTTTGTTTTACTGCTTGCTTCTGCTCCTCCCCATTCCCCAGTCAGTATGTCATTTTGTCTTTTAAAGCTAGCCCTAAACTGTGCTCAGAGCCACTTCATTTAAAAACTTATGTCTCCGTGAGGTTGCTGGCTTTAAAATAAAGACTCCTTAATTTGGTTACTTAATAGTGTGACAAGATGTTTGTTTCTCGCTGTTTTGATAAAACAAGAACTAACAGGGTTCCTGCAGAACCTTAATCCTGGACCTTGTACAGGGTGGCACACACCAGTAGTGAACCCAGGGACAAGATAGAAGCAAATTGAAATCTCAGACAATCCTGTAATATCTGGTAACATTGCATTTTATTGTTTTCTGCAGATCATTAGTGACATAAAAAATAAATGTGTCAACCCTAAACTACAATGACAACTATTGATTCTACTGACCTGGGTAGTGGCATCAGAAAGATTCTATTGCCCAAACCAGAGTCCTTCCAGAGAGCTGGGTGGTTTGGAAGTACTGCAGGACATGAGTTCTGTGACCAGCAGGGGGCGCTTGTGAACTGTGCCTGAAAGCTCTGGGTTCATAGCCAGGCCCAGTGGGAAAATATTCCACAGGGTCTTGCACACTTGGGCAGGCAGTGTCCTCAGTGAAGTGTAACTTGTTTGCACATGAGGACCCAGAAAGTCACATGAGCAGTTGGCTTTGACTCACACACTTACCTCATATCTCAGTGCCCTCCCCTCATGGATTCAGTTGTCCAGGTCTGGTTGAGAGCTTAAAATAGATAGAAAACAACAAAACAAGACTATATTTTCTTGAAGCACTTGACCTACACTGCTCCATGGGCACATGATAGGAGACCGCAAAGCAGGGATTTTTAAATGCCAACCATTAGTCCTCAGCAAACAGAATTCTGGGGGTTCATGAGCATGGCTGATATTTCCTCTTACCTTGTCTCTCCCTGAACAGAGTCTCCTTCACAGGAAAGAGACGGAATGGAAGGAGCGGGCGTTCGCACTCCTCAGCTCCATCACCTGGCACCGGTGCTTATCACCCAGGATGTCTGCCTCTGTCTAACCGGCTTCTGG
The DNA here is from genome assembly GCF_036850995.1 of Saccopteryx leptura. NCBI lineage: Eukaryota > Metazoa > Chordata > Mammalia > Chiroptera > Emballonuridae > Saccopteryx > Saccopteryx leptura. Next base: position 70,468 of record NW_027095759.1, read on the forward strand.
GGGCCGGGTCAGATGCTGCTGGCTCTGCCATCCACAGTATCGAAGTCTTTGTTTACATGTGCTGAAAAGTATTTACTAAAATGAGCTCATGCATCCTAAACTCATTTTCTCCTTCTAGCAAATCAAAGGATCCCAACCCAACAGGGACATTATCAGGATTGAAAATTAGTCTCATTTATAATCATAACTGAGAGTTGCACAAACCACTCAGTATATGAGTGAGAGGGAGGCCTCAGGATGGGGTCATGACAACATTCCTGCAGATGATGAGACTCAATGCGCACAGTGCTCTGTGCTCAGGAGGAAGCGGGACACATAAACCCCCTCTGAGACCCCGGAGCTGACACTGATTGTCCTGTCACTTTTGTTTTCTCTGTCACTAGCATCTAAGGATCTGATGTCCTTCCACCTGTACATTTATTAAAGACTGTTTCCTTCTCTGTCTCCATCTAGCCATTCCTAATGGCACTTGCACTGCCCGGTCATGTCCACACAGGACGGAGCTTGTTGGACAGGGCACCATGTGTGCCCAGACGGACAGCAGTGGGGCAGGGGAAGTTGATCCCACCCAATGTCAGGAAGAAAGACTTCGAGACTACACTTGTCTGGACACAGCAGCCTCAGATCTTACCTGGGTTTCCAGGCGCTGGAGATGAGAATGTTGGGAAAACAGGTGTTTTAAATTGGAGCATTTGGGCCCTGGCTGGTGGTAGAGCATAGGCAGCTTGTTGAATTCCCTGGTTTGATTCTCAGTCAGGACACACAGGAGAAGCAGCCATCTGCTTCTTCAACCCTCCCTCTTCTCTCTCCCCTTCTCTCTCTCTCTCTTCCTCTCTCTCTCTCTCTCTTTCTCTTTCTCTCCCATAGCCATGTCTCAATTCCAGCAATTTGGCCTTGGGCTCTGAGGATGGCTCCATGGTCTCGCCTCAGGCATTGAACTAACTTGGTTGATGAGCAACAGAGCAGTCCCCTGTAGTGGGCTTGCCAGATGGCTCCTGGTAGGGGCACCTCTGGGAGTTTGTCTGTCTGCCTCCCTGCCTCTACATAAAAGTAGAAATTTAAAGAAAAATAATAAATTTGGGCATTTGGTCTATAAAAAAAGAAAGGGAAAATAGTCTATATTTATGGTGGTGAAATGGATGATGTAGTAAATGTCAGTGTGTATTGCTGGCCAGCATGAAAGATAAGGTCTCTGATTCCCCTTAGTAGCGAGAGTTACAACCTTAGCCCAATGCCCTCTTTGTCTGAAATCCCAGCAGCCCCGGGTCCTCTGTGATGTCACAAGCAGCTTCAGAAGAGAGGATCAGGACAGCAGTGCTCCTCTACTGGAGGGTCCAGTGTGTCAGACAGGACAGGAGGGGTTGGGGTCTGAGGGCAGAGTGGGACAGTGTGTGACAATCCTGAGATTGCTCCAACCAGCTGCACATCACTCAGTGTCTCCTGGGAGCTTCAGGTATCAGTGTGCTCACTGGGTGAGCTGTCCCCCCAGGACCCATGGTGATCAAAGCCAGGTGCCCCTGGCCTGGGCTCATCTCCTCCTTCCTTTCCTTCTGGTCTGTGAGGACCCTGGCAGACAAGATAGGAATACATGAAGAATGCTGTGAATAACAATGGAGATAAAGGTCACCTTTCCCTGTTGCTGATATTTGTGGAAATGTCCCTTCCCCATTTCAGTAACTAAGATGCATTTAATACTAAGCTATGCACGTGTGTGAGTGTTTAGTACCACATTATAAATGCATATGTTGCTATTTCTATATGGCTTTTCAGAAGTTGGTGATAAACCTGAAGGGGCTTTGACACCATCAATCAAGACTGAATGGTCATATTTATTGATGTATTAATGTATTGTTTTATATTAAAATATTTCCTAATAGTAAACAAAATTAGTTTCATTAGAATAATACACACTCTATAATAGTGTATAGAATTATTTATATGATACTAAGCTTTCTTATTTTATTTTAAACATTTATAGCAATATTTAATGTAATTGGACTGCAATTTTCCTTTTTGAGTAACTTATGAATAAGTGTGTTTATCAATGCTGTAGCCAAAAAATATTACTAGTTTTGGATATTGAGGAAAAATATGAAGAATATAATTGGAACCATTAAATCTCTGAAGGTTTGGTAGAGATTCCCTCTTTCATATTAAAATATTTCTTACTACTAAACAATTTCTTCATTAGAATAAATCACATTGAATAATAATGTATAGAATTATTTATGTTACTGAGCTCTCTTTTCTTTTAAATGTTTATAGCTATATTTAATGTTATTGGACTCTAATCTCAGACTTCAACTCCACAACTGAGAGAGAATTCATGTCCTGTGCTCTAGGTCACTCAGCGTGTGGTACATTGTTGCAGCAGCCCTGGGACATAGGACTGTGGGACAGCACAGCCAGAGACAGGGCTGAGGCATCAAGTTCACAACAGTTGCAAGTGCAGCAGAGGTTCCAACTCTGACATGAGGACCTGATGGTCAGGGAACTGTGTCCATAGTGTATAAGTGTGACTCATCACTGCTGTGCTGTGCTCTGTCCTGAACGGGGACACTGTCTGAATCCCTGGAGGACAAGGTGCAGCAGCGGCCACTCTTCTCATCACTGCGAGGGCAGCCCCACCAGGTCAAGAGACACCCATCATGAGAAGTTGACCTTCAGGAAATGATCCTGCTCAAGGGGAGTTATAGCTGCTCGAACACGTTAGGGTTGACTTCCTGGGGGTCTCTTGGCATGTTTCCTTTGCCCAATTTCAGGTAAGTAGACAACTACAGCAGCATAGTTGTGGGAAGCAGGGGCTGTTTCTGACCAGCCTTAATCACCAACTTATACCATGCTGCACCCAGGCCTGGGCACCAGGGGGCGCACAAGGTCTGTTCCTGAAGATCTGGGGAATCAGAGCTGAGACCTGTTACTTGTCAATGCCTGAGGCTCTCTGCTCAGGGCTCACAACTGTGACCTTGTCACTTCCTGGGCAATACAGAGCCCCACCTTACCCATCCTCTAAAGTCCTCTGAAACAGGAACATGACCCAAGTCCAGTGAGGGATACAAAATCTGGTGGAGTCTCATTTGCATGAGTAGCTCCTCTCCCTTGCAGAGTATGAAGAGGGGCAGGGAGAGATGTGGGGGAAGCACTGCTTCAGCTGTGGGGACACAGAGACAGGACTCAGGGATGGTCCCCACCATGGCCTGGTCCCCTTTCCTCCTCACCTTCATTGCTGACTTCACAGGTGACTGGATAAGGAAGGGGACAAGGGAAGGGACCTTGGGAAGACACATGGGGTCTGTCTGCTTTGTCCTCTTGCCTCCTGACCCAGAATCACCATCTCTGTGTCTCTCTCTCTTCCAGGATCCTGGGCCCAGGCTGTGCTGACTCAGCCTCCCTCAGTGTCTGGGGCCCTGGGACAGCGGGTCACCATCTCCTGCTCTGGGAGAGCTCCAAAATTGGGGGTGCTTTTGCTGTGCAATGGTTCCAACAGCTCCAAGGAACAGCCCCCAAATGCCTCATCTATGGTGGTAGCTCTCATGACTCGGGGGTCCCTGAGAGATTCTCTGGCTCCAAGTCTGGCAGCTCAGCCACGCTGACCATCACTGGGCTCCAGGCTGAGGATGAGGCCGATTATTACTGCCAGTCCTATGACAGGAGTCTCAGTGCTCCCACAGTGCTGCAGGCCAGTGGGGAAGTGAGACAGAAACCTGCTATCTCCCACAACGGGTCCCCCTGGGCAGTCCTCACTCCTCTGACAGCAGGACTTCCTTCTTTTAAGATAGCAGTTCACCCTCAGGAGTCCTCAGCTGATTCCCTGGCTCCCAGTCTGGCAGTTCAGGCTCCCTGACCATCACTGGGCTTCAGCTTTAGGACAAGACTTATTGTCACCAACAGCCTTGTGATGGCAGCCTCTGACCTGGCACCGTGCTCCAGGCCAGTGGGGAAGTGAGACACAATCCTGTTTTCCCCCTGCGTTGGCGCCTCCCTGAGAGACCCATATTCTGCCAAGACAGCTTCTTCCTTTTCGCTTTGGACAAAAACTGGTGTTTGAGAACCACTGGAGGCGACTTGATCTCAAGAACGTGTCCTCATAGCCTCAGATTCTGCCCTCAAGCCTGTCCTTGGTGGCAATGCAGAGTCTGGCATTTTCAAACTGAGCAGAAATCCCTGGTTGCCGGGGGAGATGACCTGGGTCCATGAGGACATGTTATCACAGGGCCACTGTAACATAAGAAACAGACTGGGTGGCTTATTCAATGGAAACAAATTTTCTCACAGGTCTGAAAGCTGGAAGTCCAAGGTCAAGGTGTTGGTGAGTTTCGTTTCTCCGGAGGCGTCTCTCCTTGGCCAAGGGTTGCACTGCCACTGAATCCTCACATGGCCTTTCTCTGTGTGTGCTCACCGCAAATTTCTCTGCCTCTTCTTATATTAAACCAGCCCTACTTAATTTGGGCACTCCGTCCATATGGCCTTGTTTATCTTAATTACCTCCTTCAATGTGTTTGCTCCAAAGACAGTCACGTTGTGGCTGGGCTTTACCACATGATATTGAGGGGACACAGTTACATTTATATCAAGGGGTGAGGGCAGAACCAGGGGCACAGAGTCCAGGACAGTTGACTTTCCAGATGATGGGCATCCACCCCATTAGCTCAACAATTACCACATGCCGGACGTAGGTCTAGGGGCTTAAGGTGCTTAGTGGAAAAGGCAAGAAAGTTCACCGCACTGTTGGGGATGATGTTGTCTGAGGATGAGCAGACACAAACAAGCAGAAATATTATTTCTACAGGCTTGTTTCCTACATGGGCACAAAGTGTTTCTGCAGTCACAGGCATCAAATATATACAATAAACCCCAGGGATGGAAAGGCGGTCCCTCCCTGACCATTGATCACAAACTCAGCTTTCAAGGTGACTGGACCCAGTTACTCACACCATCCTCCTGTCAACATCCTTGTGATAAGGAAAGGGCTTGTCTCAACGGTTTAGGTAACATAGAGTTTGTCCATTTAGAACTGGGGTTAGTCACAATTCAACCATGTTTCAGTGAGATTTGGGGTATATGCATGAAACAAAAATTACAGAAATTTCAGCTAATATTTCCCCCTTATGCTCAACTCTCTTCCTCCCAATCTCTTCATTAGTTCTCTTTGGGATATGTACGGTGGACACTGGGATTGGGCAGGGACACGAGTCAGGCTGTTGCCATCTCATGAACTGCAGCTCAGCTCCCTGGCCATTCAGATATCCCTGCACTGACCAGTCTAGGCCAGCACTCTGATCTGTGATGCAGTGAACTGAAATTCAGTTAATCTCTTGAGCGATAGAAAGATTGCTTCATGTTAACTGAGGTAGTAAGAAGTTAACAAAAGTTGAAAACCTTCAGTGGTGGTTACCTCCACACTACACCTTGGCATCTCTCTTCTACCTGTCACTCTGTCGGGTGAGGACCAGACTAAATCCAGCACCAAAAACTATCTTCTGTTTACACACTTTATGTTGGGGTTCCTTCTGATCCCCAAACAAAACAACTTCTCCCTCTGCAACCTTTGTGCCATTGCTGACAATGTTACCTCACAGGGGCCTGGTCACAGATGACATCAGAATCAGCCTGACTGATTCCATTGTGACTGTGCCCCTCCAAGATATAAGCCAACCATGAGAGCCACAGGTTTCCTCCTGGTTTCCCCAGCTTGGCTGTCCTTGTCACTGTCCTTATGGAATCATCCGTCTGTATCTATCATGTTATGTTATGCCCATAGGCCAAGGGTCAACTATTTTTCCCAATTCTAATCTCTATGTTCTCATCTCCCTCCAACAATCAGCTAATGAGCACAAAGAGTCATCTCTGGCCCATTGTCACAAAAATGTGTCTGTGGCTGTAAGTTTCTAAAATACGAGGTCAGCAAAGAAAATTTTAGTAGCTCTTGGTAAATATTCAAGGATCCTGAAAAAGTAATTTACTGAGGTTTCACTTGGTGCTCAGTCACAACAGTATAGACAGATTATGAATAATAATACACTTAACTGTCTCAGTAAGTAACGTCCACATGTCACAAAATAATTTTTAAAAAGTTACGCTCATAACTCTCACACAAACAGGGCAGGAACATGTTTCAAAAAGTTTGTTCAACTCATATTTTACCTTGGAGACCACTAAGATGCTAAATACTTTTAGGGAATATTTTTAAATCTTACTATTTTTATTATGCTAAGATATGGCCAATGATGCAAATTGTGTGTGTTGAAAATAAAATGATTAATGTTGCAAAGGGTAATGAAATGCTAAGCACTGGGTTTATTTTCTTCTGTGACCAAATCTACAAATCACCATGATTCCTCTTATACAGAACATCCAAAGAAGGACATCTAGATTTTGGACGTTCTCTTAGAGTTGCCATCTGATATGTCCTAAAGTGACTCTGTTGTCCCTCTGTCCACCTTGTCACCCTCTCTTCACATTTCACCCCCTGACACATGGCTGCTACCACTCTTCCTTTCCAGGAGCCTCAACCAGCCAGCAAGCTCAGTGACCTGACGAACCAAAGTGTATCTTCTGAGGCCATGAATCTCTTCCCCTGTGAGTTTGCATTTCAGAATTCTATTGTAATATCATTTTTCCTGGCCATTCCCTTCCCCTGGGTCATGTGATTTATTTCTGTCTTCCCTCTTCTTATCACCTTGTGAATCTCTCTACATCTTCACCAAGAACCACAGGATCTTCTTGTCATGCCCAAGTTGTGTCTGATTCCTGCTCCTACATGACCCCACCCACATTCATACCTTTGTAGCCTCCTAAGGAAGCTGCGAGCTCTCTGTCATCCCTGTATCCAGTGTAGTAGGTGAGGGAGAGGCCCGCATACACCTCCCTTCTTCAGCGTCAGTACCATGAGGCTGAGCTGAGGCTGTCTAGCTTGGTCTGGAATTCACTGCCAACCGCCATGCAGGCACGAGGAACCACAACATGAGATGCTGTGTGAGGACGCAGGCTCGGGAAGAACTCAGGCACAAAGCTGACCTGCACTCTCACAGGTACCTGTGCCTTCAGGTGTAATATCCTGGAGACAGTAGTTAGTCAAGAGGAGATGGGTTTTGTAGTCTGACTCCAGTATATCTTTCTATGGGACCTGAGGGGATGGGTGACGGTCCACCATTGCTGGGAAAATGCAGAGCATGTTTCACGAAAGGGAGTGAGGTGAGTCCATGAATGAGATAACAGCACTCAGGGTTGTGAAAACTCCCCTCAATGGGTGACCTGAACCCACAAGCACTGACTGAACCCTCTCTCCTCTGACAGACCATGGGAGTTTTCCAACAATCCAGGGTGTGGGGTGGGCCCTGGGACATCAGGAGTGGGGACTCCCCAGTGTGTGCTTGTGTCACTCACCCTGTGAAGCTCTTGATGAGCCCAGACCTGAGGTAGCCTTCTTCTGCCCCAGGCAAGCACATACATGAAGGGTTACCATGGCAATGGTTGCCAGGGCTCCTGGGCAGATCTCTTACCTTATGACACAGACAAGGGAGACTGACCCTCAGGGTTTCTGCCTCTTCTTTGTTTCCTGTGTGTGCACACGGCCTCCCTGACCCCCAGGCTCCAGATGATGAGGAGGCTGACCACCACTGCCACAGACTGAACACAGCTCGATGCCAAAGAGAACTTCCCACCATAGAGAAGTGAGGTGAAAATCTACCCTCCTTCCCCTGGGACCCATCACTTCTCTGTTCCTGACTGTGACCACCCTTGCTCAGGTCTTGTCCTCTCCTGACACTTTGGCTTTGAAACCAGGAGGTCTTATGATCTCACCTTGGCCTGATTCTAGGGCTCACCGACAAGAACTCTATTTCTTATTGCTCTTCAATTCAAACAGAATCACTTTGTACCCAGATACAATATATCCCTCAGAGTTTCTGGATGGTGTGACAAGGACAACAGAAACCCCAGATATGTGACCTGGGAGACTCAGGTGGCATCTCCCAACCCCATGGCTCTCCTTGCTCCTGGCCTATGATTTGATGCTCATTCTTTGAACCCTGACACCTGAGGGAAGCTGGGTGTTATTGTCTTCTGAGATGACACTCTGAGGACCTCCTGACTTCCAGGCCCTGGGAGCTCCTCTCCAGAAACAGCCTGGCTCTGAGGCCTGTCTCCTGTTCGCTTCTTCTAATTTAACCCAGTGACCCGTTCTACTTTTCCTATGCTTTCTCCTATTAGAATGATATGAAGTAAATATCAATTAATTTATACCTAACCTTTTTAATCCAACCCCCATTAAATCCATAGAGCCCTTAACAAATGAACATGAGCCCAGAAAATGAAGATTGAAAATATAGAGTTTATAAATCTCATGATGAAGAAAGAACTTGTAAAACAGGTAGAATTTTACTCATAATAATATTTTATACCAATTTTTGTACTGAGAAAAATTACGTAAATGGAAAATATATCTTAAATACCTTAAGAGTCAGAAGAATGGAAGTATTGTTTGTATCACATTCAAGGGTGAATAAGTACCTGCATTAGTATGAAAAACATAAGACATTTGTTCCCTGACAGCAATGTGTTCTCATGGCAAAGAACGCATAAAAAAAAAGTCAGGGCATGTCCACTGGGGGCTGGGGACCTAACAGGAAACACTCACGACAAACAACTAACGAGCAAAACAACCATATATTTTAACCCGTAAGGATCATCCCAGTAGAATTATTACCAGGTATGAACTAATGGGATTAATGGGGAACTTTAAGTCTAAAGACTTGACTCAACGGTCCTGGCTGGATAGCTTGGTTAGTTAAAGAATTGTCCTGAGCTGCAAAGGTTATGGATTTGATTCCCGGTCAGAGCACAAATAAGACCACACTGATGTTTCTGTCATTCCCTTATCTCTAAGATAAATAATAAAAAGTCCATGAGCTAGGAAGAAACAATGTGGTCATGCTCCAGTAATGGGTGCAGGAGTCAGGTAGAAGTAACTCAACTGTCAGGTAATCCTTTAATATCTGGTGACACAGTATTTTATAGAGCTCTCTACAGGTCATTAGTGACTAGGAAAAATCAATGGCTTAACCCCAATATCACAGAGGGAATAAGCTAATTCTACTGCCCCAGGTAGGCTCATTGGAAAGATGCAAGTGCAAAACCAGAGCCCTCCCAGGAGAGCTGGGTGGTGTGAAATGGGCAGCTGGTTGTGTGTTCTGTGACCAGCAGGGGGCGCTGGTTGACTGTGCCTGAGAGCTCAGGGTTCTGGGCCAGGCAGGCTAGGAAGATTCTCTACTGGCTCTTGCACACTTGGTCAGGCAGTGTCCTCACTGAGGTGTGACTTGTTTGTATCTGGTTTCTCAGGAGTTGCATGAGCACTCAACTCTGACTCACACATTTGCCTCATATTTTATATTCTCCTTTTATGAACTCATTGCCCGGCTTGATTTAAAGGAGAGACAGATAGAAAATGACATAACAAAACTATATCTTCTTGAAGAAACACGACCCACAATGCTCCCTGGGTAAAGGAAGTGACACCTAAGGAGTGATTTTTCCCAGGGTCAACATTAGGCCTCAGCAAGCAGAGCTCTGGGCTCTCTGTCATGGCCCGGGTTCCTCCCCTCTCCTCCTCACTCCCTGCACAGGGAGTTTCCTGTGGTGGAAAGTGAACCAGTATGGGGGAGGGGCATCGCTTTCTCCTTCCACCAGCTGCCACAGCGGGGCTGTTCCATTAGCTGTGAGGGTGCTCAACCTGCTTCAGGGTCCTGGGCCAGAAGGTACTGGAGCTGTTGGGGCCATTCTCAGTGCCTAGATCTATTATATAATATAAAGAAATATATATACAGCCTGAACAGGCTGCTGCACAGTGAATAGAGCATCAGATTGGGAAGTGGAGGACCCAGATTTGAAGCCCCGAGGTCAACAACTTGAGTGTGGACTCATCCAGCTTGAGCGCGTGGCACCTGGCTTGAACGTGGGTTCATAGACATGACCCCATGGTCGCTGGATTGAGCCCAAAGTTTCTGGCTTGAAGCCCAAGGTTGTTGGCTTGAGCATGGTGTCACTCACTCTGCTGTACTTCCGGGTCACCTTGCTTTCTCATATATGAGAAAACAATCAATGAATAACTAAGGTGCCACAATGAAGAATTGATGCTTCTCATCTATCTCCCTTCCTGTCTGTCTGTTCCTTTATGTCCCTTTCTTTTTCTCTGTCTCTGTCAATTATATATATTTGTTATATATATATCAAAATTTTGATATATATATCAAAATTATAACCAGTAACTAACATATCTCCCCATGTTTAAGATGCACATTGATTTTGGGGCCCAAAATTAAAAAAAGTATTACATAAAGTTATGGAACTCAAGTTTTATTTATCATAAAATTTATATAGCTCCTCATCACTGTCATAACTCCCATCCCTTAGTTTGTCCTCGTCTGTGTCTGATGATGAATCACTGTCTTCAACTATGAGCACAAAAAAAAGCATGAAAAAGTGGGAATTGCAAGTAAAATATTTACAACCATTTTGTAAGACGCACCCAATTTTTAGACCTCAAATTTTTAAGAAGGTGCATATTATACATGGGGAAATACGGTAAGTTTTTGTGATGTTAATACTGTCATATATGTAAATACACAATAGTGTTGACTTATGTATAAAAACCACAGGGATCGACTCACAAACATAAATACATACATACTTAAACACACATACACATACCAACAGTACATACACTCACACATGCACATATACCCAACTCATGACTGGGTATATGTCATGGGCAGGAGAATCTCAGAGTACGGAGAAGTAAAGATTCTGCCTCAAGCCTACCTGTGGTGGCGCAGTGAATAAGAGTTAACCTGCAATGCGAAGGTCGCTGGTTCGTAACCCGCAGCTTGCCTGGTCAAGGCACATACAAGAAGCAACTACTATTCGTTGATGTTTCCGACTCATCTCCTTTCTCTCTCTCTCCTCTCTCTAAAATCAATAAACAAAAATTAAAAACAGGAAAACTTCACCTCCATAACTGATGCTAACTCAATAGCGAGTATATTACTGTTATTGCTAATTTTACTACTATATAATTTCAATTCATGAGGGCTGAGAATGCTCTGTGTTAACTAAGTTAATTCAAATTTTGTAATTTACTAGTTATATTATTTGAAAATTAAAATTTATAGTAAAGAAAAATTAAAAAATTTACACAAAACTAGAGAATAGAGCAAAAGATCTCCTGGTTATGGTTTAATTCCACTTATCAGTGAGATCATATGGTGTTTCTCATCCTCTGTCAGACTTATTTCACTTAGCTCATTGTCTAAAGGTTTATTTTTAGAAATTCATAATATTCATGTATATTCATATAATTTATGTGTTTAATTTTTAATAAGCATTAAGGTTGTTTCTCTGTCTTGTCTGTTGTAAGTAATGCTGCCATGAGCATGGGGGTGCATGTATCTTTTGAGTTACTATTTTTCTTAGGTTCCAATTAATATCCAGAGGTGGAATAGCTGAAGCATATGGTTGTGTGTTTTTAGGAGTCAGACCATGGGGTTGTGAATAGAGACAGTGACCTGGTGAGCTGCAGTAACCAGCAGGGCTCCCAGGCCTTAGGGTCCAAGGAGATGGTGTATGCCCTATGACCAGCAGGAGGCGCTGTGGGACTGTCCTGAATTTCCACCACAGCTGGTAAGATCCATTCACTCAAATGATCCTGAGTCTGAGGGCTGGGCCTGTGCTACCTGATGGGGACTCAGCAGCTGTTCTCACTCTGACTGTCTAGAGCAGGGGTCCCCAAACTTTTTACACAGGGGGCCAGTTCACTGTCCCTCAGACCGTTGGAGGGCCAGACTATAAAAAAACTATGAACAAATCCCTAAGCACACTGCACATATCTTATTTTAAAGTAAAAAAAAAAAACAGGAACAAATACAATATTTAAAATAAAGAACAGGTAAATTTAAATCAACAAACTGACCAGTATTTCAATGGGAACTATGGGCCTGCTTTTGGCTAATGAGATGATCAGTGTCTGGTTCCATATTTGTCAGTGCTAGCCATAACAAGTGATATGACGCGGTTCCGGAGCCCTGACGCGTGCGTCCCGCATCACTGCGCTTTGTGGCGCCACCACATACAGCACACAGGATGCATCCTGTGCTCTCTCACTGACCACCAATGAAAGAGTTGCCCCTTCCGGAAGTGCGGCGGGGACCGGATAAATGGCCTTAGGGGGCTGCATGTGGCCTGCGGGCCGTAGTTTGGGGACCCCTGGTCTAGAGTGTCCAGAGGCCACCTCCATGTGGTCTCAGCAATTCTTTTTCTTGGGGCTCTCCCAAGGAGGGAAGCCAAATTCCTTCCTCCTCAGTGTGGGGTGTGAGCTGAGCTCAGCCCCAGGGCTCAGGGAGGAACTGGTGGTAACTGAGGGACACACATTTGCATGGACAGCCCCTCCTCTGGCAGAGGGAGGAGGAGAAAAGGAGGCCTGGGGCAGCCCAGCCCCACTGTGGGCTCAGGGCTGTGAGCACCATGGCCTGGACCCCTCTCCTCCTCATGCTCCTCTCTCACTGTGCAGGTGGGGACAGGCCTTGGGAACTAAGTTTATTCCCTTCATGCTGAATCTCATGAGAAATTTTCCCTGGTCCCCGTACCATTACTGACAAGTGTCTGTGTCTGCAGTTTCCCTGTCCCAGCCTGTGCTGACTCAGCTGCCCTCCCTCTCTGGGTCTCCTGGAGCATCAGCCAGACTCACCTGCACTCTGAGAAGTGGCATCAATGTTGGTGGAAAACTCATACGCTGGTACCAGCAGAAGCCAGGGAACCCTCCTCAGTTTCTCCTGTGGTTCAAGTCAGACTCCAATAAGCACCAGGGCTCTGGGGTCCCCAGCCGCTTCTCTGGATCCAAAGACACCTCGGCCAATGCGAGGCTCCTGCTCATCTCTGGGCTCCAGCCTGAGGACGAGGCGGACTATTACTGTCTCATCGGGTACAATAACGCTCCCCACAGTGACACACACCCAAGGGGGAGTGGGACAGAAACCTCAATTACCACAGTTTTAATTCACAACAAATGAGCATTTTGAAGTAACTTCTATGTGCAAAGTATATTTTTGGAAGTAATTTCTGGTTTAGAATTTCTACTATCAATTTTTTATTCCATGTTTCTTAAGTGTCAGGAATAGAAAAGCAAAATCAAAAATAAGTTACTAATTATGTCACTGAAATTTTGCCTGTTAGCCATGTGTAATAAATCAGAGGTTGTGGGACTGCTGCTTTTCTCTTGAAATAAGAAAATAAGTTATTTCTTTTTTTTTTTTCTTTTTCAGAGCTCGGGGACCATTCCCGCAGGTGGACCGTCCTCTACATCCAGGACTCCTCCTGTGAGAGGTCAGAGCAGTGACCTTCCCTCCCTCCCAGGCTCCTGTGCACAGGCGGAGGAACAGCTCTGAGTACTGTGGATGGGCACCTAGATGTGGGGTCCCTGGTGGAGACTGCGGCCCAGGAGGACTTCCAGCTCAGAACTGGGTGCAGCTTCTACGGGGTTCCTGAGCCTGTGTTCAATCAGGAGAGAGGGGTTACCAAGAGAGAAATTTGTGAGCTGAGGCCGAGAAATCTTTTTGAGTGTCTTGATAGGGTGAGAATGCTCCACCATTGGTGGGACAATGAGAAGCCCGCTCCAGGGAAGGGGTGAGGTGGGTCCATGGATGAGAAGCTCATAGAGCTGACAGTGCTCAGGGCCATAGAACTCCTGAGAGGGAGTTTCCTGAGCCCCGAGGCCCTGACTATGTCCTGTCCTCTCACCCCACTGGAGCTTCCCAACAATCCGGGGTGATGGTGGGCTGTGGGACATCAGGAGCAGAGACTCCCAGTGTCTGTCACTCCCCCTGTGAAGCCCTTGATGAACCAGGATCTGAGGTCACCTTCTCCTGAGCATGGAGCAGCAAACACAGTGAGCACCCAGCCAGGGCATCCATCCTACCATGTGACCTAGGTCAGGTGCCTGACAGTCAGGGGTCCAGCCCTCCTGTCTGGCTCCTGGTTGTGCACATGGCCTCACTGACCTCCTTTGACCTCTAGCCTGAGGAGGAGGCTGACTATCACTGTCACTTAGATAAGTACAACCCCATGCACAAAGAACACCTGTGCCCAGGGAAACTGGACTAATCACAGCCCTCTTCTCACCATGACCCATTTTTTCTCTGTCCTTGGTTGAGACCAACACCTTTAGTCATAAGACAGCTTCTGCTGTCACCTAGGCTATTAAACCAGGTGGCCTCATGGTCTTGCCTTGGTCTGTCTTGAATGGTCAATAAAATATTTACTTTTCTTACTGGTCTTTAAATTCAAGCTGAGTCCCTTTGTACTGAGATAAAAAATATCCCTCAGAGCTGCTGGGCAGGTGACAAGAAATGCACAAGTATCTGTCCCCTGGGAGACTCGGGGGCCCTCTCCCGCCTCCCTGCATGGCCCTGCTCCCGGCCTGGGCTTGATGTCCGTCCCCTGCACCCTCACCGCTCAGGGAGGCTGCTTTCTCTGTTTGCTGGCGGTCACCCGCTGAGGACACCTGATCTGCAGGTTCTGGGAAACCTTCCCTGTGAAGACATGGCTCTCAGACCTGTCACCTGCTCACTTTCTCCATTGTGACCACATGACCTGTCATACCTTTCCCTCTGTGGTTCTTTGTTTGGTGTGATAATGAGTAAGCATCTATGTTTGGAGGTATAAAATTATAAATCCAACCCCCATGAAAACCACCAAACTCTTAACAAATGAACTGTATCAGGGCTAATGAGGATTAGGACACTAAAGGGAAGGAGCAGTTTTAGGTCAGAAATTAAGAAGTAAGCTCTGAAAAGAGATGAGATTTGCTTTTATGGTAATGTTGAGGAAAATCACAAAACTAGACAAAAATATATTTATCAAATATATATGTGTGTGTGTGTGAGTGTGTAAGTGTAGGCAAATGTAACTTAACATTTGTGAGTACATAAAACATAGAGTTTAGACTTGTATTCTTATTTATTAATGTTGTATTGTTTATCTGTAGTACAACTGTAAATGTACCTTTGCCCACCCCTGTGTATATGCATTTCCAGGTTGAGTTCAAGCGTAAATGAGAACACACTGAATCTATCAACAACAAAAGACCTGTCTTCTCGGACAGCATCATGTTCTCATGGCAAATACAAAGATAAAGACCCAAGACATGTGCAGTGAGGATGGGGAGCTGACAGGAGCCCTAACAACACCCCTAGCAACTAAATCAATCCACTGTCAAGGCTCACCAAGTAGAGTATCACCAGGTAGGAACCAACAGGGTTCTTCGCAGAATCTTAATCCAAGATCTTGTTATAAGGTGTTCACTTACCAGTAGTGAACCCAGGGGCAAGACAGAAGTAAACTCAAAGCTCAAACAATCCTGTGATATCTGGTAACCTTGCACATTTTTGTGCTGTCTGGATATCATTAGTGACCTTTAAAAATGAATGTCTCAACACAAAGCTACACTGAGGGGATCTATTGATCCTACTGCCTTGGGTAGTGGCATCAGAATGACCCAATTTCACAAACCAGAGCCCTTCCAGGAGAGCTGGTTGGTTTGAAATGGGGATAATTGTTCTGAGACCAGTAGGGGGCGCTGGTGGACTTCACCTGAGGCTCAGGGTTCTGGGCCAAGTAGGCTAGGAAAGTTCTGTACTGGCTCTTGCACACTTGGGCAGGCAGTGTCCTCACTGTAGTGTGACTTCCCTGCACCTGTTGACTGAGAAAGGCGCATGAGCAGTTGGCTCTGACTCACATACTTACCTCATATCTCAGCCCCCTCCCCTCATAGATTCAATTGTCCAGGCCTGATTTTCACCTCAAAATAGATTAAAAAATCACACAACACTTCAATTTTTTATTAAATACCTAATTGAACTGAAAATGGAATAAAATACATATTGATATTAAATGTTAAAATATGTTTTGAAAACTTCATTTGGATATCATCCAAAGAAGCAAGTAGTACAATATTAAAATATAATATGAATATTATATTATTACATTATTTAATTATCACCACTTAAAGGAGTCTTGATTGTATTCATTAATTTGATATGAAGTGACTTTTGCAATCTGTGTATTTTTACCAATTATGGAGGGGTAGTATATTATATTTTAATAAATATAAATAATCTTTATAATACAGCTCCAGTCCCCGATAGTAGGGAACGCCTGCCCACTGAGCAGATCTGAATAGTCTCATCACTGAGGACTATGTACACCTGGGAGTCAGCACCTGAGAATGTGCTCCACACAGTGTCATTGGGCATTACAACTTTAAACAAGAGATGCCACTAGTCTCATTAGAATGGTAACCCTCAATACACGGATGACAGCAAATGCTACCCAGGATGTGGGCAGCAGGAACTCTAACTCATGCTGCTGGGAGTGCAAAATAGCATGGCCGTTTTTGAAGGCCCTATGTCAGTTTCTTATAAAGCTAAACACACTTTTACCTGATACAATATAGACATCACATTGCTGGGTGTTTACTTATATCAGTTACTTATGTTCAAACAAGTATGGGCACAAAAAATTGTAGCCCCTTTTTTTGCATTTGTTATACCTTAAAAAGCAACTGCTATGACCCTCAACAGGGTCACAGAAAACGCTTGTTCATTTATGCAATGAAATATGATTGGAAATATAAAGAATAACTTTTAAGGCCACAGAAAAACACAGGAACCTAACACACATATTCTTAAGTGAAATGAGCCAATTTGAGAACACTGTAACTGTAAAGGGGGCTCTATTAGGGCCAGGATTGGGGCAGGAGCCCTGAGTCCCAGCTGTCACCCACGGTCACCATGCCTCCTACATTCACTGGAGAGCACACACTTTCCCTTAGTCTTCAGCTGTGGGTTCTCTCCCTGACTCTTGCAGGTTTCCTGTGTCATCCTTGGGCTTGGCCCTCCCCCTCCCCTAGTTCAGCAGGAGTCTAGCTCTGTATGTAAGAGGAGCCTAAGGAAAAGGAAGATTGCACAGCCTCCAGAAAGAGGAAGATTTGCATAGACTCCCCCCTCTGTGTCAGGGGGACATATAAGAAGAGTAAAGGCTCAGGCCTGGCTGTGGGTCAGGAAGCAGAGTCTGGGGCGTCTGCACCATGGATTGGGCTCCACTCCTCCTCGCCCTCCTGGCTCACTGTACAGGTGGAGCCTGAGGGAATTCTGGGAGGGCACCTGTTTGTCACCTGGGAGGATGACCTGTCCCCCCTCCCTGGGAAAGGGGTCTGTTCTGTCCTCCCTGATCTCTGTGTTGCTCCCTCCTTGCAGGGTCCTGGGCCCAGTTTGTGCTGACACAGCCCCACTCTGTGTCGGGGTCTCCTGGACAGAAGGTCACCATCTCCTGCACCCACAGCAGCGGCAGCATTGGAAGCAGGTATGTTTACTGGTACCAGCAGCGCCCGGGCAGTGCCCTCACCACTGTTATATACAATGATAACAAGAGACCTTCTGGGGTTCCGGATCGGTTTTCCGGGTCCATCGACAGCTCCACCAACGCCGCCTCCCTGATCATCTCTGGGCTGCAGCCCGAGGACGAGGCCGACTACTACTGTCAGTCTTATGATTATGATAGCAGCGGCAGCAGCTACTATCACACAGTGCTCCAGACTCATGGGGAAGTGAGACCAAAACTCCCCAGAGCCTCCCGGTCCTGGGTCTGCCCTCACCGTCTGCACCACAGAGAGGAGTTCCTTTCTGTCTCCTGCTGGAAAGTTTGTGTTGACATTGTCGGTTTCTGTGTCCTTCTGTATTTTTTTCCAGATTTCCCCCATGTGTTGATTATTGTCTATTTCCGTTGTAATCACTTCATGGAGGTGATTTAGTTCAAAACAGGGTTTCTGAGCCTCTGCATGTCTGAAAATGGAGATCGGGTCATTGCCTGTGTAGAGGGGTCTTCTGTACACATCGGACATAGAAATATCCTTTAGGCTCCATGACTACATTGCTAGTAGTTCCCTGTTCTCTAAGTAATGACCCTCAAAAACACCTTCAGACATTTCCAATGTCCCCTGACATTTGGTTCTCATCATCCCAGTATGAGAACCACTGGGTTAAAGGACATGCTCTCAGCTATTGGGACACGTTTTACTTTCAGTCCTGTTTAGGCCATTCAGCTGGACAGAGACTAGATGTGTCATCTCTCTGTCTTTCCGTGTTCCCGTCTGTTAGACAGGACAGTTACACACACTCACATGAGGTCAGAGAGCCTGTGGCCCAGTCACATGGAATCTCCTGTTAACCAGAGAACAGAGTACAATTTTTGGCCAGACTATGGGTGCCGTTAATATATTGAAATTTTAAACAATGCACATGAAATTCTAGCATATCTATCTTCATATATTATCTTTTGGTGTGTTTATTTTTTTAAGGGTTTTCTTAAAATGTATTTATCAATTTTAGAGAGAAGATGGAAGAAAGACAGAGAAACAGAAACATTTATCTTTTCCTGTGTGTGCCCTGACCCGGGATCAAACACACAAATTTTGCATAATGGGACGACACTCTAAGCACCTGAGCTATCCAGTCAGGGCTGGAGAATTTTTCAAGCATGAGACACAGGATGAAGAAACTCATGATAGCTCTTGTATTCTTGGTGTCTATATTTTTCTATGGGTCTGAAAAGAACAGGCTGCTGTTTAAATTTACCCTCTTCTCCCACTTCTGTGAAGGTCAAAGATACACTTAGGCACTAAGAAACATAATGCAAATCCCTCCTCTTTGGAAGTGTTCCCTAGGCTACACATTGTGAAGAAACTTCATAGCCTCATTCATCATACAGGGATCTTCAGTAAGTTTAAATCAAACCACAGCTGTAATATGATGTCTGATATGAACACACCCAGAGACATTTCCACAGATTTCATGAGATGGTGTTTCTCTGGAGCAAATGCACTTTTTAAAAGTTCAGAGGACACAACACACAGAATTTAAAACAGTGCATAGTCCTGAGGTCACCCCTCCTGGGACTCTTTTAACTTCTCCATAATATATGTGTATAGATACCCACTATATAGACATTAACATAGCAAGTCAATGATATACTTTAAAAATTGATTTACTGTAATAATTAACAAAACAAGCCACATGTTTTTCTTTGGGATTGTCTGTCTCTCTAATCTGGAAGTTCTATGTGATGTAGATGACAGAGAAGGGTTATATTTTGGAGGAGGGAACGCTGGTCACGGACAAACAGGAAGGAGCTGGAGAGGGAGGGAAGCCTTCATAGAACGGCTGCTCCCGGGAAGGGGGAGAGAAGGATGGGTAGGAAGAGCCTCAGAGCATAGCGCAGGTCTGGGGAAGTCTCAGGTGGACAGGGGAGACTGAAAGTCTCCTGCATGTGGGGTGCCCATGAAGACCCTGCCTATAGCAGGAAAGGCTGGGCTTTAGGCACCTGCTGTGCCAACCATGCCTGGAGCAGCCTCAAGGCTGTGAGACTACAGGGCACCTCTGCTCCCCAATCAGAGTCTCCTTGAAGTCAGTCTGGGTGGTGCACTTCCAGGGCTGCCTGGATGGCCTGTGTTGCTGCATTTCACTCCCAGGACAGGGGCAGGGCCCTCCTCCTCTCTGCCTTCTCCTCTAATTTGTCCCTACATCCATAAAGACACTGTCCTCCCTGCACTAGCTGCAGACTTGGAGGGAAGGCTCTGTAAGACACCCACTGTCTTACCTGTTGACTCATCTGGGAGATGCCAGGAATCCATCAGCCTGGGCAACCCTTCGGAGCCATCTGCGCCCCTGTCTGTGGCCAGATCCTCCTGCTCCAGAGATCCAGGCTCTGCCCTGACCCCTCCCATGTCGCAAGCCTGACTCATGTGAGACATTCCTTACTTATCGGTTTAAAGGATGACTTTATGAATGAATGAATGCATGAATGACACATTCAAAGTCCCCTAGCAATTGATGACTTCTTATACCGTTAGTCTTCCAACAGAGGAGGACACCAGTCTCTGCAGCACTGATTGTCTCTGTATCTTCCTAACACATCTCTACTTTCAGAGCCTGGCCTCAATGTGACAAATGGACCACAAACCCGACAAACAGCCCTCGCATCTGCCCTTCCACCCAACAGCACCGGTGTCGGTGGGGCATCCCCGCCTCTCTCAGGGATACTATTCATCTACTGACACTCTGGACCATTTCTCTCCCTTCCCCAGCCTGGGATTTAATCGGTCACCTCCCTATGTTCTAACCATGGCATGAGCTATTCCAGCCCTTCCCAGTTTTCTCTGCTGTCATTTTCATCGAGATGTCCCAGGATGTCCCCTTGCAAAATCGTAGAACGATCTACAGACCTAAATCTTTAATTTGAAGCACTGGCGACAGGCACAGCCAGATTAATAATGTCCCTGCACACAAGACAAAGTCTCAGGATGGCCGCAGTGGTCCCTCTGGATGTCCAGGCCACGCTCAGTCCCTGCTCTGCAGAACCCTCATGGGTGTGCAGTCTCCTCTCCCCTCTGCCCCGGAAGGGTGGACATTCCTCACCTTCTATGTCCTCTTCTGTGAGGATCCCTTTCCCTGAATAAGCTTCTGTTCACACTCAGCTCCCAGAGAAAGGCCTCCCCTCTGAGCTCCCACCATGGGGACTCATTGTTTTTGTTTGTTTGTCTGTTTGTATGTTTGCTTTCTGCTCCCCTCGCTGTGTTCCTTAGCTCCACGGAAGTCCTCAGGCTCTCCTTGGTCAGGATTCACCTGTGCCAGAATCAATGACAGTCACACCAGGACCGTAGCTATAAGATTCTGAAACACAAAGTCAGCAAAGAAAATTTTAGTTGCTCTTGGTAAATACTCGAGGATCCTAAAAAAGTAATTTACTGAGGTTTTACTTGGTCCACAGTCACAACAGTATAAACAGATTATGAATAATAATACACTTAGCTGTCTCACTAAGTAACATCAGCAGGTCACAAAATAATTTTTAAAAGTTACACACATAACTCTCACACAAACAGGGCAGAAACATGTTTCAAAAAGTTTGTTCAACTCATATTTTACCTTGGAGTTCACTAATATGCTAAATACTTTTAGGGAATATTTTTAAAACATACTATTTTTATTATACTAAGATATAGCCAATGATGCAAATTGCGTGTGTTGGAAATAAGATGATTAATGTTGCAAAGGGTAATGAAATGATAAGCTTTGGATTTATCTTCTCTTGTGATCAATATCGGCAAATCACCACGGTTCCTCTTATACAGAACATTCAAAGAAGGACATCGAGATTTTGGACGTTCTCTTAGAGTTGCCATCTGATCTGTCCTAATGGGACTCTGTTGTCCCTCTGTCCACCTTGTCACCCTCTCCTCACATCTCACCCCCCGACACATGGCTGCTACCACTCTTCCCTTCCAGGAGCCTCAACCAGCCAGCAAGCTCAGTGACCTGACAAACCAAAGCGCACCTTCTGGGATCGTGAAGCTCTTCCCCTGTGAGTCTGCATTTGAAAATTCTAATTTCATTTCTCCTGGCCGTCCACATCTCCTGGGTCATGTGATCCATCTCTGTCTTCCCTGTTCCTATTCCTGTGGATCTCTCTACATCTTCACCCAGACCCACAGGATCTTCACGTCATGCCCATGTCCCCTCAGCTCTCATGTTGTGTCTGATTCCTGCTCCTGCACGACCCCACCCACATTCACCCCTTTGCAGCCCCCTGAGGGAAGCAGCGAGCTCTCTGGTGTCCCTGAATCCAGTGTAGAAGGTGAAAGAGAGGCCCACATACACCTCCCTCCCTCAGCATCAGCACCGTGAGGCTGAGGTGAAGCTGTCTAGCATGGTCTGGAATTCACTGCCAACCGCCATGCGGGCACGAGGCACCACAACGTGAGATGCTGTGTGAGGACGCAGGCTCCATGAGAATTTGAGGCACAAAGCTGACCTGCACTCTCACAGTACCTGTTCCTTCAGATGTGATGTTCAGGAGATGGTAGTTAGTCAACAGAAGATGTGACTTGTGGTCTGAGTCCAGTACATCCCTCTATGGGGCCTCAGGGGTAGGTGACAGTCCACTGTTGTTGGGACAATGCAGAACTGCCCCATGGAAGAGAGTGAAGTGGGTCCATAAATGACACAACCCCACTCGTTGCCATGGGGACTCCCTTCAATTGGTGAGCTGAACCCAGAGCACTGACTGTGTCCTCTCTCTTCTGATACCCCATTGAAGTTTTCCAACAATCCAAGGTTTAGCCTGGGTTGTGGGACATCAGAAGCAGGGACTCTGCAGTGTGTGCCTGTGTCACTCCCC
>NW_027095759.1:92848-102262 GCF_036850995.1 Saccopteryx leptura
CTGTTGGTTGACAATAAGTCTTGTCCTAAAGCTGAAGCCCAGTGATGGTCAGGGAGCCTGAACTGCCAGACTGGGAGCCAGGGAATCAGCTGAGGACTCCTGAGGGTGAACTGCTATCTTAAAAGAAGGAAGTCCTGCTGTCAGAGGAGTGAGGACTGCCCAGGGGGACCCGTTGTGGGAGATAGCAGGTTTCTGTCTCACTTACCCACTGGCCTGCAGCACTGTGGGAGCATGGAGATTATTGTCATAGGACTGGCAGTAATAATCGGCCTCAGCCTCAGCCTGGAGCCCAGTGATGGTCAGCGTGGCTGAGCTGCCAGACTTGGAGCCAGAGAATCTCTCAGGGACCCCGAGTCATGAGAGCTACCACCATAGATGAGGCATTTGGGGGCTGTTCCTTGGAGCTGTTGGAACCATTGCACAGCAAAAGCACCCCCAATGTTGGAGCTCTCCCAGAGCAGGAGATGGTGACCCGCTGTCCCAGGGCCCCAGACACTGAGGGCGGCTGAGTCAGCACAGCCTGGGCCCAGGATCCTGGAAGAGGGAGAGACACAGAGATGGTGATTCTGGGTCAGGAGGCAAGAGGACAAAGCAGACCCCATGTGTCTTCCCAAGGTCCCTTCCCTTGTCCCCTTCCTTATTCAGTCACCTGTGAAGTCAGCAATGAAGGTGAGGAGGAAAGGGGGCCAGGCCATGGTGGGGACCATCCCTGAGTCCTGTCTCTGTGGCCCCACAGCTGAAGCAGAGCTTCCCCCACATCTCTCCCTGACCCTCTTCATACTCTGCAAGGGCGAGGAGCTACTCATGCAAATGAGACTCCACCAGATTTTGTATCCCTCACTGGACTTGGGTCATGTTCCTGTTTCAGAGGACTTTAGAGGATGGGTAAGGTGGGACTCTGTGTTGCCCAGGAAGTGACAAGGTCACAGCTGTGGACCCTGAGCAGAGAGCCTCAGGCATTGACAAGTAACAGGTCTCAGCTCTGATTCCCCAGATCTTCAGGAACAGTCATTGTGCGCCCCCTGGTGCCCAGGCCTGGGTGCAGCATGGTATAAGTTGGTGATTAAGGCCGGTCAGAGACAGCCCCTGCTTCCCACAACTATGCTGCTGTAGCTGTCTACTTACCTGAAATTGGGCAAAGGAGACATGCCAAGAGACCCCCAGGAAGTCAACCCTAACGTGTTCGAGCAGCTATAACTCCCCTTGAGCAGGATCATTTCCTGAAGGTCAACTTCTCATGATGGGTGTCTCTTGACCTGGTGGGGCTGCCCCCACAGTGATGAGAAGAGTGGCCGCTGCTGCACCTTGTCCTCCAGGGATTCAGACAGTGTCCCCGTTCAGGACAGAGCACAGCACAGCAGTGATGAGTCACACTTATACACTGTGGACACAGTTCCCTAACCATCAGGTCCTCATGTCAGAGTTGGAACCTCTGCTACACTTGCAACTGTTGTGAACTTGATGCTTCAGCCCTGTCACTGGCTGTGCTGTCCCACAGTCCTATGTCCCGGGGCGGCTGCAACAAAGTACCACACGCTGAGTGTAGAGCACGGGACATGGATTCTTTCTCAGTTGTGGAGTTGAAGTCTGAGATTAGAGTCCAATAACATTAAATATAGCTATAAACATTTAAAAGAAAAGAGAGCTCAGTAACATAAATAATTCTATACATTATTATTCAATGTGATATATTCTAATGAAGAAATTGTTTAGTAGTAAGAAATATTTTAATATGAAAGAGGGAATCTCTACCAAACCTTCAGAGATTTAATGGTTCCAATTATATTCTTCATATTTTTCCTCAATACCCAAAACTAGTAATATTTTTTGGCTACAGCATTGATAAACACACTTATTCATAAGTTACTCAAAAAGGAAAATTGCAGTCCAATTACATTAAATATTGCTATAAATGTTTAAAATAAAATAAGAAAGCTTAGTATCATATAAATAATTCTATACACTATTATAGAGTGTGTATTATTCTAATGAAACTAATTTTGTTTACTATTAGGAAATATTTTAATATAAAACAATACATTAATACATCAATAAATATGACCATTCAGTCTTGATTGATGGTGTCAAAGCCCCTTCAGGTTTATCACCAACTTCTGAAAAGCCATATAGAAATAGCAACATATGTATTTATAATGTGGTACTAAACACTCACACACGTGCATAGCTTAGTATTAAATGCATCTTAGTTACTGAAATGGGGAAGGGACATTTCCACAAATATCAGCAACAGGGAAAGGTGACCTTTATCTCCATTGTTATTCACAGCATTCTTCATGTATTCCTATCTTGTGTGCCAGGGTCCTCACAGACCAGAAAGAAAGGAAGGAGGAGATGAGCCCAGGCCAGAGGCACCTGGCTTTGATCACCATGGGTCCTGGGGGGACAGCTCACCCAGTGAGCACACTGATACCTGAAGCTCCCAGGAGACACTGAGTGATGTGCAGCTGGTTGGAGCAATCTCAGGATTGTCACACACTGTCCCACTCTGCCCTCAGACCCCAACCCCTCCTGTCCTGTCTGACACACTGGACCCTCCAGTAGAGGAGCACTGCTGTCCTGATCCTCTCTTCTGAAGCTGCTTGTGACATCACAGAGGACCCGGGGCTGCTGGGATTTCAGACAAAGAGGGCATTGGGCTAAGGTTGTAACTCTCGCTACTAAGGGGAATCAGAGACCTTATCTTTCATGCTAGCCAGCAATACACACTGACATTTACTACATCATCCATTTCACCACCATAAATATAGACTATTTTCCCTTTGTTTTTTTATAGACCAAATGCCCAAATTTATTATTTTTCTTTAAATTTCTACTTTTATGTAGAGGCAGGGAGGCAGACAGACAAACTCCCAGAGGTGCCCCTACCAGGAGCCATCTGGCAAGCCCACTACAGGGGACTGCTCTGTTGCTCATCAACCAAGTTAGTTCAATGCCTGAGGCGAGACCATGGAGCCATCCTCAGAGCCCAAGGCCAAATTGCTGGAATTGAGACATGGCTATGGGAGAGAAAGAGAAAGAGAGAGAGAGAGAGAGAGAGAGAGAGAGAGAGAGAAGGGGAGAGAGAAGAGGGAGGGTTGAAGAAGCAGATGGCTGATTCTCCTGTGTGTCCTGACTGAGAATCAAACCAGGGAATTCAACAAGCTGCCTATGCTCTACCACCAGCCAGGGCCCAAATGCTCCAATTTAAAACACCTGTTTTCCCAACACTCTCATCTCCAGCGCCTGAAAACCCAGGTAAGATCTGAAGCTGCTGTGTCCAGACAAGTGTAGTCTCGAAGTCTTTCTTCCTGACACTGGGTGGGATCAACTTCCCCTGCCCCACTGCTGTCCGTCTGGGCACACATGGTGCCCTGTCCAACAAGCTCCATCCTGTGTGGACATGACCGGGCAGTGCAAGTGCCATTAGGAATGGCTAGATGGAGACAGAGAAGGAAACAGTCTTTAATAAATGTACAGGTGGAAGGACATCAGATCCTTAGATGCTAGTGACAGAGAAAACAAAAGTGACAGGACAATCAGTGTCAGCTCCGGGGTCTCAGAGGGGGTTTATGTGTCCCGCTTCCTCCTGAGCACAGAGCACTGTGCGCATTGAGTCTCATCATCTGCGGGAATGTTGTCATGACCCCATCCTCAGTCCTCCCTCTCACTCATGTACTGAGTGGTTTGTGCATCTCTCAGTTATGATTATAAATGAGACTAATTTTCAATCCTGATAATGTCCCTGTTGGGTTGGGATCCTTTGATTTGCTAGAAGGAGAAAATGAGTTTAGGATGCATGAGCTCATTTTAGTAAATACTTTTCAGCACATGTAAACAAAGACTTCGATACTGTGGATGGCAGAGCCAGCAGCATCTGACCCGGCCCCCGGAAGCCGGTTAGACACAGGCAGACATCCTGGGTGATGAGCACCGGTGCCAGATGATGGCGCTGAGGAGTGCGAACGCCCGCTCCTTCCATTCCGTCTCTTTCCTGTGAAGGAGACTCTGTTCAGGGAGAGACAAGGTAAGAGGAAATATCAGCCATGCTCATGAACCCCCAGAATTCTGTTTGCTGAGGACTAATGGTTGGCATTTAAAAATCCCTGCTTTGCGGTCTCCTATCATGTGCCCATGGAGCAGTGTAGGTCAAGTGCTTCAAGAAAATATAGTCTTGTTTTGTTGTTTTCTATCTATTTTAAGCTTTCAACCAGACCTGGACAATTGAATCCATGAGGGGAGAGGGCTGAGATATGAGGTAAGTGTGTGAGTCAAAGCCAACTGCTCATGTGACTTTCTGGGTCCTCATGTGCAAACAAGTTACACTTCACTGAGGACACTGCCTGCCCAAGTGTGCAAGAGCCTGTGGAGTATTTTCCCACTGGGCCTGGCTGTGAACCCAGAGCTTTCAGGCACAGTTCACAAGCGCCCCCTGCTGGTCACAGAACTCATGTCCTGCAGAACTTCCAAACCACCCAGCTCTCTGGAAGGACTCTGGTTTGGGCAATAGAATCTTTCTGATGCCACTACCCAGGTCAGTAGAATCAATAGTTGTCATTGTAGTTTAGGGTTGACACATTTATTTTTTATGTCACTAATGATCTGCAGAAAACAATAAAATGCAATGTTACCAGATATTACAGGATTGTCTGAGATTTCAATTTGCTTCTATCTTGTCCCTGGGTTCACTACTGGTGTGTGACCACCCTGTACAAGGTCCAGGATTAAGGTTCTGCAGGAACCCTGTTAGTTCCTGTTTTATCAAAACAGCAAGAAACAAACATCTTGTCACACTATTAAGTAACCAAATTAAGCCAGCAACCTCACGGAGACCTAAGTTTTTAAATGAAGTGGCTCTGAGCACAGTTTAGGGCTAGCTTTTAAAGACAAAATGACATACTGACTGGGGAATGGGGAGGAGCAGAAGCAAGCAGTAAAACAAAGCAGTGAAACATGCTCTCTTACACTGTTTATGTATAAGATGAATTCAGGGAGAAACATTCCGGACACATCTGCAACCTTGCGGAACTACCCAAGGTCACAGCCTGGGAAACCAACCTCAAAGCCAGGGGTCGGGAGTATTTTTAGAAAAAGTACGTTCTGCTGAAAGTCTCTTTGTTTCAGAGAAAGTAAGTTCTGCCAAAAATTACTCATGCTAAGAGCATTTCTTTTCTATAGTTCATTCCCTACTGGTTTTAATTAAATTTTAATCAAATCATTGATTCATTTTCCTTGCTATCTTCTTGTATAGGTATATATTGACTTCTGATTACTATTAATTTGATAGAGTTAATTCTTTCTTGAACAAACCTTGTTATAAAATTGATTAAACATGGTCCTAATGTCAGGCAGGATAAAATTAAAGTAAGAGGACAGATTGTAGCAGACAACAGGGTAGTTAGCCATGGTGACCAATTACACATTCTCTGGAACCAATTCTCCAATTGTTCAAATTCTTTTCTTCTTTTTTCTATGTTTGTCCTAACTAAAGATAGACTTTCTTTAATTACACCAGAATTATTAACATAGAAACAACAAGTTTCTCCTAATGCTGCACATAAGCCACCTTTTTGAAGGAAAAGTAGATCTAAACCTTTTCTATTTTGTAAAACTATTTCAGATAAGAAATTTATTTGGGCCTCTAACTTGGAGATAAATTGCTTTAAATTTTCTAAATCATAATTGATTAGACTATTTAACTTCCCTATTTGTATTTCTCCTCTTATTAAGGCCATAGTCCCAATTACAGCTCTTTCTTGCTAATTCTAATCCTACTAGTAAGGGGACAAGAACTGGGACTTGTTTCCATCAGGACAACATGCTAGGTGGTTGCATTAATAGTCTGTTTTCCTTTCTTTAATACAAATGAACTTGAAGAATAACATATATTAGAATACACAATAGAGGCTTATTCTCTTCTCTAAACGTGTTTTCTTACAGACCTCCTACAACCGGCACAAACCTTCTGCAACTTACATAACCCTCTTCTTTTTTTTTTTTTTTTTTTTTTTTTCATTTTTCTGAAGCTGGAAACGGGGAGAGACAGTCAGACAGACTCCCGCATGCGCCCGACCGGGATCCACCCAGCACGCCCACCATGGGGCGACGCTCTGCCCACCAGGAGGCGATGCTCTGCCCATCCTGGGCGTCGCCATATTGCGACCAGAGCCACTCTAGCGCCTGGGGCAGAGGCCACAGAGCCATCCCCAGCGCCCGGGCCATCTTTGCTCCAATGGAGCCTTGGCTGCGGGAGGGGAAGAGAGAGACAGAGAGGAAAGTGCGGCGGAGGGGTGGAGAAGCAAATGGGCGCTTCTCCTGTGTGCCCTGGCCGGGAATCGAACCCGGGTCCTCCGCACGCTAGGCCAACGCTCTACCGCTGAGCCAACCGGCCAGGGCCATAACCCTCTTTATACTCAGAAATAACTAGCTTTCGTAACAACTTACTTTCTCCCCTTTTTTTTCAAAAGCATTTCTATACCTTATACTTTTCATTATTAAAACTATACAATTTCTTTATAATTAATCAGAACTCTTAATTTCTAAAAACATCAACCTTCAGTGACAACTAAGCTGGCAACAAGCAATTCTTTTTCAAAATGCACTTTCTTTTGGAGGTGCCCTCCCCTCAAGTAGCCCATCAGACACATGACTAATATTTACAGGTCACTTTACAGGGGTAGCTATGAGCGCATATATACTTTTCATTTACCTTGTAGCTCCTCTGCCAGTGAAGGGACCTATACCCCCCTTCTGCATGACCCACAGCAACATACACATCAAACCTTAAGATGACTTGCTCTGGCCGTCACCGGACCGTAGCCTTCCACCCTTTCTAAAGTTTAATTAGAAGTCCCACAGTGAGGTTCCTCAGACTTTTGTAGTAAAAAGACCAGCCAGCTTCCAGTTTGAGGCTGGAGCAGAGCATGTTGTCCTTCTTAGGGTCAACTTACAGGGGTTGGTGGGATCCGTCTGCACCATCTATGAGGGGGTCTCTAAGGGAGCTTAGGGAGAAGGGGTGTTGCCTTGCTTAATACAATTTTATACAGGGTGAATCCTGCCTGGTAGGGGGTGCATTGTGTTTTAAAAATAGCAAAGGTAAGACCATTGACCTAGTTTTCACCCGTCTCTAAAATGAATTTAGTCAGGACTTCTTTCAGAGTTCGGTCCATTTTTTTCAACCTATCACAAACTCTGAGGCCTGTGAGTACAATGTAATTTCTAATTAATATTGAGTGCTTTTCCTACTAGCTGTGAGATTTTGGACACAAGTGAAGGCCCACTATTTGACCCAATAACAATAGCAAGCCAAGACTGGGAATAATTTTATATACCAATTTCTTAACAACTGTTACTGCAGTCCCAGTTCCAGTAGGAAAAGCTTCTTCCCATCCCGAAAAGGTGTCAATAAAAACTAATAGGTACTTATGTTCCTGTGCTGGTGGCTTTATTTCACTAAAAGCTGTCTCCCTTAATGTTCTTCTGAGAAAGCTCCTCTTTCCCTATTTCTTTTTACAACTTCTTTACTCTGCTTAGCATTTACTTATGTACAGACTAAACACATAAACACTACGCTTTCTATAATACATTCTAAGCCTGGAAAATAGTAATTTTTCTTAAATAATTCTCTTAGCTTAGTTTGGCCTAGATGAGTAGCTTGATGTAGCTGCCGATAATCTCTCTGCCTAGGGCTTCAGGTAAGAAGGGCCTTTTGTCTGGCAACTCTAACCACCCTTCCTTATTTCTAGACGTTCCTCTTCTTTTAGCAAAATTCTCCTCTAGTTGGTTATAAAAAGGTGTCTCTGGCAACAACGGTTTCAGTAAAGTCACTAAAATTTCTAAAAGCCCTATGGGGTTTAGGGCTACTTCTTTGTCTGCTTGATCAGCTACCCAATTTCCTTTGCCTCTATTGAGTCCCCTTTCTGGTGTGCTGGGAAAAAACGAGTACAGTCTCTGGTAACCAAATGGCTTCCAGCAAGGCTAAAATTTCTTCTTTGTTTTTAATGTACTTACCAGCAGATGTTAAAAATCCTCTCTCCTTATAGATTGCTGCATGAACATGGGCAAAAGCATACCTACTGTCAGTGTAAATATTGACTTTTTTTTTTCTTTGGCCCAACTTAACGCCTGGGTGAGAGCAATAAGTTCTGCCCGCTGAGCTGAGGTCCCATGGGGCAAGGCTTGGGCCTATATGTAGTATTAGGAGTCACTACAGCTGCTCCAGCATGTTGAACCCATCTAGGACAAAACTGCTTTTATCTGTGAATAGCTGTTCTTCCACATTAGGAAGGGGAACATCAGTAAGGCCTGGTCTTGCAGTTGAACAAGTCCAGCAGCTCAGAGCAGTCATGCTAGGGGATGCTTGGATCCTCGTCAGGCACCAGGCTTGCTGGGTTGATAGCCTGTGTCTGGAGAAACTTAATGCAAGGCAGGTCTATGAGCAGAGCCTGATACTGTGTGATCCTAGCATTACACATCCACCTTTCTGGAGTTCCTCTAAGTCAACGGTTCTCAACCTGTGGGTTGCGACCCCGGGGTCGCCTAAAGCCATTGGAAAACATATAAAGCATATCAGGTATTTACATTCCGAATCATAACTGTAGCAAAATTACAGTTATGAAGTAGCCACCAAAATTATTTTTTGGTTTGGGGTCACTGCAACATGAGGAACTGTATTGCGGGGTCACGGCATTAGAAAGGTTGAGAACCACTGCTCTAAGTAAAGTCTCTACTACATGTGAGTCCATCAGGAACAGTTTCTTCCCCATAGTCCATTTATTTGCCTCTCTCACTAGTATGGCAGTGGCGACTATGGCTCTGAGACCGTTCTAAAGCTTCTTGTTCTTTATCTTTCCAGATTAACTCTTGGGATCCTACTGTACAGGAATATAAAGGCTTGGCTATCTCTGCAAATCTAGGGATCCACAACCTCTAGTAGCCACTGCCCTTAGTAATTCTCGAACATATCTCTTGTTAGAGAGGGTTGGGATCTGAAGGATTGCCTAAATACGACTGGAGGAGAGTATGCTTCCCCGCCTCAATATGGTGTCCTAGATAGGTTACCTTGGAGGTGCAGAGTTGTGCCTTTTTAGCTGACACTTGGTAACCCAGAGTCTGCAGTGTTTGTAAAAGACCCTCAGTGGCTGTCTGGCAGCTTACCTCTGTATCCACAGCTAGAAGCAATTCATCTACATCCTGTACCAAAGTGCATTCAGGATGTTCCTCGCGGAAGGTGAGCAGGTCCTAATGTAGTGCCTCATCAAAGAAGGTGGATGAATTCTTGAAGCCCTGTGGTAATCTGGTTCATGTTAGTCTGGTCCTGAAATGCCTGCCTCTGGGTCGTTCTACCTGAAGGCAAAGATAGGCTGAATTATAGGGGTGAGGGGAATACTGAAGAAATCATCTTTTAAATCTAACACT
>NW_027095760.1:0-96994 GCF_036850995.1 Saccopteryx leptura
AACTGGCCTTTTAAGGTTCAGAAGCTTTAGACCCTTTGTCCAGCCTCTGGCTTCTCTGGTGCAGACAGTAGGTGTTTGTTCAAAAATACCAGTGGACAGTAAAGTACCCTGGGGTCAGCTAGTTCTCTGAGGCCAGGTAACGCTGGGTCTGAACTTAACTCTGCCGTTAAGGGGCTTGAGGGGTAGAGTCAGGTTCCCTAATCTGAGCCCCAGATCCACCCCCACTTTCTGCAAAATGGGTGTGTTGCAGCCCTTCCTTGTAAATTTGTTTTGAAGACTGAGTGAAAGATTCCATGTGAAACAGCCCAGAGTCTGTCAATTGGTATATGTTAATAACTGTGTGCTATTTAGTGGTATTGCTCTTATTCTTTTTAGGGTAAAATTTTTTTTTTTTTTTTTTGCTCCTTGACTTAGATGTGAGTTACAATCTTCATTCCTTGTTCTCTTACAGTTGCAAAAGGAGAAATAAGGTGGACATTTTCACCAACTCCTGATGGTTTGTCTTTAATTAATGAGGTTAGAAACAGGAAGTAAGAATCCTCCACAAATCTGGTAAAACTGTATAAAGAAGGATGCTCACAAAGGGAAGATTTTGACACTTGATGTTTCCTTTTTTCTCTCACAACCTTGACTCTTTGACTTACGTTTTTGCAAGACAAACATCTCTTTAAAACCGTAAATAACTTACTCACACTCACAATCTGATGTCAGTTTTGCTGAATTACCTTCAAGTCAATGTCACTACCACTACCTTTAAGATTTTTAAAGACCAGTGTTACTCAGAATGTTAGATTAAATTAAAGGAAAAGTAAGAAGTATAATTAGAGCAGAGGCTCTGTATTTTATAGCACAAGAGTCATTCTATGGTAGGAACACTGAAACTGAATCAAGAAGTGGTCTTCATTGTGTTGTTGAGGTCAGCATACCTAGGAAAAGGCTCATCTGTCCAAATCTCCAGTTAACCAGCTTCAAAAGCATTTCTGTAGGATCTCTGAACAACAATAAAGTCTATAAGCATCTGCTCTGGCTGGTGTGGCTCAGTGGTTGAGCACCGGCCTGCGAACCACGGGGTCCGGGTTCGGTTCCCGGTCAGGGCACATGCCTGGGTTGCGGGCCGGGTCCCCATTTGGGGACCAGAGGCAACCACACATTGATGCTTCTCTCCCTCTCTTGCTCCTTCCCTTCCCCACTCTCTAAAAATAAATAATAAATAAAAATATTTTTTTAAAAAAAGTCTATAAGCATCTTTTCAAACTTGCCTTGCATGAGTTTTCAGCTTGGGACTGGCTATACCCATTGTTATAAAAGAAAGGATACCTTTCTGGTCCCTGAAACTTCTAGACTCACTCAAACACAGATACCATTCTACACATTAAAAGCAAGTGAGAGAGAGGGGTTAAATGATTGTTAGGTTAGCTAAGAGTGGAGAAATATTTATAGTCTAGGAAGCACACCAATTCAATCTCAGTGTTTTTGTTCACTTAGGCTCCTGCAGTTGTGTGCTCTAGCACTTTGTGGAAGGTTTGTTCTTGCACATACTCCTCACAATAATGGACGATTCTTGGTCTTTGCTTACCTTTTCCCTAATGCAAGAGCCATCCTCTGAAATTCCAAACCTACTGATGAATCATTGGCTGAACCTCAGCCAGTGATTCATTAGGAGGAATGCTTTTGCCTACAAGTTATAGAAAATCTAACTAACATCAGTGTGAACCATAAAGACACTGACTGTTCACTTAATGAGAAGTTTAGAAGGAGAAATACCAGACACACAGGTAGACCAACAGATCTGCAGCATTAGAGAACTAGACTCATTACAGGTATCATCACCTTCTCCTCATGATCACAAAATAGCTGCACGGGTTCCAAGGATCAGTGCCACGTCCAATTCCCACTATGCTGTCTGACAAGGTCCAGGTGTAGAAAGAGTGGATTCAAGGAATTCACCTCACTGGAAGAGGATGTGGCATGGGAAAGAGGGGTTAATTTCTTTAAGGCTTTTGCTGGCAATTTCCTTACTCATTCTTTTTATGATGTATTCTTATTTCTATAAGAATGGGAGATGGAAAGAATGGAGCTCGGAGTGAGTCATAAATCACGACTGAGGGAACTTCTATAAAAACAAACTCTTCTAGTCAGATCACTGATTCATGCCCAGGACAAGCTGAAATTCCAGCCAATACCCACACTCTCTCCTTTCTCCTTGTGTTCTGTGAAGCAAGAAGTTAGAAATAGAATTCTTTAGAGTTTACCCTCCCCAGATCAAAGGATTTCTATGAATAAGCAATTAATACCATAGCAAAGATTTATAGGGTAAAGTTAACAATTTAACTAAAGAAATACGTAATAATCACATAGGAAAAATAAGGTTGATTGTTAACCCTGCTATACACAAAAACCCATAAAGTAGAATAAGTTTTTAGAATAGCCTAATCAATCTTGTAGCAATAATTGAATGTCTATCACCTTTATGATCAACAAAATTCTTTCTGTGAGAAGTAAAACATTTCCTGCTTTCACTTAATCACAGCCCTAAAGCTTTGCCAAAAATAAAGGTATAAAAATTTGTTAAGATTTGCAATAAACAGAGCAGAGTCACACAGTCTTTGAGTCATGTAGTCATCTGTTTCTCATGCGCCAACGCCTTGCCCACCTTCAGAGACCCCAGACCCTGCTGTAGCCGGCCCGTGGCAGATCAGGCCCTCGTAGAAAGCTGAGGACAGCCAAGGTGACAAAGGAGATTTTCTCTTTCACCAGGGGAAGAAAATTGTTTTCAAAAGTCGTCCAGAACACTTACCTTTATTTCTTTGCCTACAACATTGGTCCAGTGTGACTCCTGTGTACAAGGCTTCTGGGAAACTTTTAAGTTATCTCTGAGATTACATAAGTAGATAGATAGATGGATAGATAGATAGATAGATAGATAGATAGATAGATAGATAGATAGATAGATCATATGGCTTTATGTTACTGTATGTTTATAGGCTCCACGGTAGGAGGAGGACTTGGGGGGACTCTTTGAGGATGATGTGTTTTGCAGTTCTGAGGGTCTGGTCATATTGGGGAAACAATGGGGAGAAGACCCACTTCGCCCCCGTTTGACCACACTGCTGCTCAAGTAGTGACGGGATACCCTAGGAATTCCAGCTTCAGCCCTGCTTTTCTTGCCCCAGTCCTTATTGTGTATATATAAATACTTAACTCTACTAATTTCTTACCTCATGTCTAGTGTTGGCTATGAATTTACTACACATATTAATATTAGGAAAATAATGAATTTTATCAGCAATACTGAGACATTATTACATCCAATTTGTGAATTGCCTGAGGGCAGGGGTTCACTCCCTGACAACGTCAGGCTTTGCTTTCTCCTGCCATCTCTTCAGCTGCAAAGTCTGCTGTACCCATCATGGCTGTTGACGACGTTGAAGCTTTACCTGTCTCCACTGTTAAAAAAAAAAACCTCTTCCTCATCAGAAGTGTCATTTGGGTGTGCCTTTGGTTCTATGTTTTTCTTTGTCATGGCTTTGAGTGTCCAATTTTTATCCCAAGGCCAAAGTGGCAGCCTTCTCTCAGAACCGCCTTCCTCCATTTCCTGTTCCGGTGAGCGTCTCTTATCCGAGAAAAATCCCCTTCCTTCTTTTCCTTGCCCTGATGCTATTCTGTGACAAGCCACCAGGACACAGAAAAGAGTCATAAAAACTGCAGCTACTACAATAACAGGTGCTGCCAAGACAAGTTGGTTCTTGTCCCCAGAGCCTGGCTCTTTTGGGAGGAGGGCCCGGGACTCTGGCTCTTCCTCTTCACCCTGGCCTCCCTTTCTCTCTTTTTCCACTTGTTCTGTATCCCAGTCTGCCTTGGCACCTTCATTTCCCATTCCTTCTGGAGAAGCTTCCTCAGGAGGTTCTGGAGGGCTGACGAGTCCTGGCCCTTTTGGGCTGAGGATGCCATCTCCGGCTTAATGGTCAGCTCGGTGGTATTCTTCTTCTCCCGGCCCTGTAATATTTTCATCAAAGAACCTTCTGCTCTTCCTAAGAACAGTTGTTCATCACAGTGTGTGTTTGTCAGACATTGATTGTCACAATGCAGTTTCACTGTCTTGCTGACAGCCTCGATGTTATTTTTAAACTGGCAGAAGCAGCAGCCCAAATAGCCAGGTAGGATCAGTTTTTTCAACTTACGGGTCATCATGAGGATGCCCTCCACTGTTGTAAGTGACACTTGTGTTGCTCCCATGTCTAAATATCTTAATGCTGGCAGTTTAAAAAGATACGAATCTTCAACAGTTGTCAGAGGATTGTGATTCAGAATTAACTTGTGTAAAAACTGCATTCCATGCCAAGCCTGAAATGTTCCAAATCTCACTGTTGTGAGTAAATTATTATGAAGATTTACATGTTGCAAAAAAGGTAGTGATTCAAATGTATTCTTTTCGATACGGTGTGTTTGATTGGAGGATATGTCTAAATACTTGAGAGATAGCAAGCCTTCAAATGAGTCTTTATTCAATTCTTCTAAGTTATTTTCACTGAGGATTAGTTTCTCAAGCCAATGTTAAGACTTCTATGTATCTCTGTCCATGTGAGATATTGAGTTCCCATGGAAATTTACAACGGTGAAGGTGCCATTGTAGGTGCTAGGGTCCAGCACAGGCGCTCTGCGGAGCCTCTTCTCTGGGCTGAGACCAGTACAGAGCAATGTCTCATTAATGCAGGTACAGAGCTCACATATGTTCATTTTGGTATCCTGTTCAGTGGTTGGAGGACCTGTTTCAGATGTGTCTGGTTGCTCAGTTCTAATATGGTTGACTTCAGTCAAGGTTGGCTGTGGAGACTGAAAAAGAAATGTTGTCCTGGGGTGCTTTGGAGGAGCTTTAGTCAGCTGCTGGGCTGTAGGATGTTCAGTCTCCTCAGTAGGTTCTAATAGTCTGGTGATCTCCATGCCCAAACGTGGAAGGTGTCATCAGACAAGGTTGGTGGCCAAGCGCGAACAGGCTCAGGAGGTGGAAATGTCACTTCAGGGGGCTTTGCAGGAGCTGTGGGATATTCAGCCTCCTCAGTAAGTTCTGGGGGTTTGGTGAACACCATGTCCATAGATGGATCTGTCACCTCAGTGTGCTTTAGAGGAGTTGTATTTGGCTGTAAGGATGCAGGACGTTCAGCCTTTACATTAGGTTGTCCTGTTATGGTTATTTCTAAGGTCAAAGAAGGAACTGTGACTTCAGGCGAAGTTGGTTGTTGAGCTTGAACAGGCTGAGGGTGTGGCAGTGCCACCTCGGGGTGCTCTGGAGGAAGTATATTTGGCTTTATGGCTGCAGAATGTTCAGCCTTTACAGTTGGTTGTGATGGTATGGTGAGTTTGAAGTCCGCAGGTGGCATGGTGACTGGAGGAGAAGTTGGTTGCTGAGCCTGAACAGGCTGAGGGTGTGGAAATGCCACCTCTGGGTGTTTTGGAGGAGCTATATTTGGTGGCTGGGCTACAGGATGTTCAGCCTTTATGGTTGGTTGTGATTGTATGGTGAGTTCCAAGTCCACAGGTATCATGGTGACTTGAGGCAAAGTTGGTTGCTGAGCCTGAATAGGCTCAGGGGATGACAATGCCACCTCAGTGTGCTCTGGAGGAGCTATATTCGGCTTTAAGGCTGTAGGATGTTCAACCTTGACAGTTGGTTGTGGTTTTAAGGTGATCTTCAAGTCTAAAGGTGGTATGGTGACTCCAGGTGAGGTTGGTTCCTGAGCCTGAACAGGCTCAGGGTGTAGAACTGCCACCTCAGGGTGTTTTGGAGGAGCTATATTTGGCAGCAGGGCTACAGGATGTTCAGCCTTTATGGTTGGTTGTGATGGAATGGTGATTTCCAAGTCCACAGGTGGTATGGTGACTTGAGGGGAAGTTGGTTGCTGAGCCTGAATAGGCTCAGGGTGTGGCAATGCCACCTCAGGGTACTCTGGAGGAGCTATATTGGGCAGTGTCGCTATAGGATGTTCAACCTTTATAGTTGGTTGTGGTGTTAAGGTGATCTCAAAGTCTAAAGGTGGTATGGTGACTTCAGGTGAAATTGGTTGCTGAGCCTGAACAGGCTCAGGGAGTGGCAATTCCACCTCAGGGTGCTCTGGAGGAGCTATGTTTGGATTTGAGGCTGCGGGATATTCATCCTTGACAGTTGGTTGTGGTATTATGGTGATCTCCAAGTCTAAAGGTGGTATGGTGACTTCAGGTAAAGTTGGTTGCTGAGCCTCAACAGGATCAGGGTCTTGTAATGCCACCTCAGGGTGCCCTGGAGGGGCTATATTAGGCTTTAAAGCTTCAGGATGTTCAGCCTTTACAGTTGGTTGTGGTATTAAGGTGATCTCCAAGTCTATAGGTGGTATGGTAACTTGAGGCGAAGATGGTTGCTTAGCCTGAACAGGGTTAGGGTGTGGAAATGCCACCTCAGGGTGTTTTGGAGGAGTTATAATCAGCGATGGGGCTATAGGATGTTCATCCTTAATGGTTGGTTGTGAGGAAATTGTGATTTCCAAGTCCACAGGTGTCATGGTGACTTGAGGCGAAGTTGGTTGCTGAGCCTGAACAGGCTGAGGGTGTGGCAGTGCCACCTCAGGGTGTTCTGGAGGAGCTATGATCGGATTTAAGGCTGCAGAATGTTCATCCTTGACTGTTCGTTGTGGTGTTAAAGTGATCTCCAAGTCTAAAGGTGGTATGGTGACTTCAGGTGAAGTTGGTTTGCTGAGCCTGAACAGGCTCAGGGTGTGGAAATCCCACCTCAGAGTGTTTTGGAGCAGGTATATTTGGCAGCATGGCAATAGGATGTTCAGCCTTTATGGTTGGTTGTGTTGGAATGGTGATTGCCAA
Organism: Saccopteryx leptura; assembly: GCF_036850995.1. Lineage (NCBI taxonomy): Eukaryota > Metazoa > Chordata > Mammalia > Chiroptera > Emballonuridae > Saccopteryx > Saccopteryx leptura. The sequence goes on from NW_027095760.1 coordinate 6,850, forward strand.
GTCCACAGGTGGTATGGTGACTTGAGGCGAAGTGGGTTGCTGAGCCTGAATAGGCTCAGGGTGTGGCAATGCCACCTCAGGTAGCTCTGAAGGAGCTATATTCGGCTTGAATGCTGTAGGCTGTTCATCCTTGACAGTTGGTTGTTGTATTAAGGTGATCTCCAAGTCTAAAGGTGGTATGGTGACTTCTGGAGAAGTTTGTTGCTGAGCCTGAACGGGCTCAGGTTGTGGAAATGCCCCCTCAGGGTGTTTTGGAGGAGCTATATTTGGCGATGGGGCTATAGGATGTTCAGCCTTTATATTTGGTTGGGATTGTATGGTGAGTTCCAAGTCCACAGGTGGTATGGTGACCTGAGGCAAAATTGGTTGCTGAGCCTGAACAGGCTGAGGATATGGCAATGCCACCTCAGGGTGTTTAGGAGGAGGTATATTCGGCGGCAGGGCAACAGGATGTTCAGCCTTTATGGTTAGTTGTGATGCTATGGTGAGTTCCTAGTCTATCGGTGGTATGGTGACTTCAGGCAAAGCTGGTTGCTGAGCCTGAACAGGCTGAGGGTGTGGAAATGCCACCTCAGGGTTTTTTGGAGAAGCTATATTCGGTGGCAGGGCTACAGGATGTTCAGCCTTTATGGTCGGTTGTGATGGCATTGTGAGTTCCAAGTCCACAGGTGGTATCATGACTTGAGGCAAAGTTGGTTCCTGAGTTTGAACAGGCTCAGTGTGTGGCAATGCCACCTCAGAGTGCTCTGGAGGAGTTATATTTGGCTTTAAGGATACAGGATGTTCACCCTTTACAGTTGGTCATTGTATTAAGGTGATCTCCAATTCTGAAGGTCGTATGGTGACTTCAGGTGAAGTTGGTTGCAGAGCCTGAACTGGCTCAGTGTGTGGAAATGCCACCTCAGGGTGTTGTGGAGGAGGTATGTTTGGCCCCAGGGCTACAGGATGTTCAGCCTTTATGGTTGGTTGTGATGTTATGGTGAGTTCCAAGTCCACAGGTGGTATGGTGACTTGAAGTGAAGTTGGTTGCTGAGCCTCAACAGGCTCAGGGTGTGGCAATGACACCTCAGGGTGCCCTGGAGGAGCTATATTTGGCTTTAAGGCTGCAGGATGTTCACCCTTGACTGTTGGTTGTTGTATTAAGGTGATCTCCAATTCTAATGGTGGTATGGTGACTTTAGGTGTAGTTGGTTGCTTAGCCTGAACAGGCACAGGGTGTGGCAGTGCCACTTCAGGGTGCCCTGGAGGAGCTATATTTGGCTTTAAGGCTGCAGGATGTTCAGCCTTGACAGTTGGTTGTTGTATTAAGGTGATCTCCAATTCTAATGGTGGTATAGTGATTTCATGTGAAGTTGGTTGCTGAGCCTGAAGTGGCTCAAGGTTGGGAAATGCCACCTCAGGGTGCTCTGGAGGAACTGTATTCGGTTGTAGGGTTACAGGATGTTCATCCTCCATAGTTGATTTTGGAGTTAGAGTGAGTTGTGAGTCCAAAGGTCTAAGTATCACTTTAGGCAAAGTTGGTCCCTGAGCCTGAATGGACTGTGGGTTTAAAAATATTGCCTCAGGGAACTTTGGAGGAGCTGCAGACAGTTTCAGTGGTACAGACTGAGCTGAGGCATCCTCCTGGGTTATAAACGGTTCTCCTACCTCAGGGTCTTCTGGTGGATGAGCTGGAGCCTCTTCAAAGGTTGGGGAAGGTTCCATTTCACCAGGGACATCCAAAGGCAGAGCTGAGTATTCGGGGAGATAGGGCATCTTTAGTGGGGGTGTTTGCTGATCCGAAGGCCAGGGCTCAGGGGGCCCCAGGGGAACGGAGGTCAACAGGACATCGTCCAGGACTTTAGGCTGAACTGGAGCTGCCTGGACTGGCAACCAGAATGGCTGCCATATGAAAATGAGCCATGGGGCCCAAAAATATAGCCTGGACATGACGGGGCAAGTCCAAGTTATAATCAATGACAAAGACAATAATTGGGCACAGCAAGTGACCCAGATAAGTGAGATACTGGCCTTGCGTGCTGAGCAATAGCCAACAAGTGGCAGCTGTGTCCCAATTGGCTGCCATGTGACAATTGGCAGCTGTGCCATGGAGGTCATGTCCCTTAACAACAAACCACCCCTCCCCAACCTCATTCCAACCTTCATTGAGGCAAACTTGGTCTTGGGCTGACCATGACCACAAAAGAGTGAGACTTTTCCCCAGAATCAGCAGAGACCAAACTGCCTTTTTTCCCTTCAGATGGAATGACTATTTACTGGGCCTCCCTTCCTCCCTCTCAGGCCACTGAGCTGACAGGGTCTTCAGTGACGTTGTCCTAGGTCAGAGACCTGGACAAGACTGAAGCAGTTCTGCTCCACCAATCACAAACTGGAGAAAGCAACAATAAACCCTTTTAAGGCTTAGGTGCACTTAGTACTACTCATGGGTATATACAGTTCCTGGCACTTTAAGAATATACTTAGATATAAGTTTCCTGGTCTGCCTAGATCTGTATCCTAGACAACTTGTTCTGAACATACACAATACTATCTCTAGGTAACTAATGATTGATTAGACCATTGTGGGCTTTGGGACTGCTTTGATTATATGCTGTGTTCCCTAGGTAACCATTGTAAGGTATATGATTGATTGATTGATTGATTGATTGGACTATGTGCTGAACTTTTGCTTTAAAATAAACGCTGTCCAGCACTAGGGGCCTGTAGCATTTTCACTGCTACAGACCTCCTGACCCCATCTTTGGACTCTGTCTCTTTCTTAATCCCTCTCTCCCACCTTGGGGACCCTGTCCAGCCCAGCAGGCCTCGGTAGGACCCAAATACGTTCTTTTGCATGTGGGGTTTTGTTTTCCCAGCACCATTGATTGAGACTATCCTTTCTACACTGTGTATTCTCGGTGCCCTGGTCAAACATTCGTTGACTAAACATGATTGGGTTTATTTCTGGGTTCTCAATTCTGTTCCATTGGTCTATGTGTCTGTTCATAGCAGCACCATACCAATTAAATGACTATACCTTTGTAATTTAGCTAGAAATCAGGAAGTATTGATACCTCTAACTCAGCATTTCTGTTTTGCAAGTTCACTTTGGCTGTTTGGGATCTTCTGTAGTTCCATAAAAATTTTAGAATTGCATTTTTCTTGTTTTTGTGAGAACTGCCGTTTAAATTTTGATGGGGATTACATTAAATATCTATATCACCTTGGGCAGTATGGACCTTTTTTTTTTTTTAAATTAAATGCAAATTTTATTAAGGATTTCCAATTACATTTTAGATTTCTTGAATGGAGTAGAACCATTTTGGAACTGGAAAGATGGCAGAGATGAACACTAATTCCCTTGAAACCCCAACTTTATGAAGAGAACAATTCCCCTGCAAACCACATCACCCTTATAACAAGACAAAATATTGTATTACTCCCCCACTTTGGCAATAGCTATTTCCTAAAGGAATGGAAAAAAAACCACTGGTTTTACTACAGTTAAGTTCTTTAAAACTGGGATCCTATCTTTAGATTAACCATTTTTTTAAGTTCAGCTGCATTTAAATGAGGTATGGGGTACCCCCCCAAAAAAAGCATAGAATGTCTAATCAAAGCAATCAGTATCATTTGGAAGAAAAACATAAGGTATTTTCATGGTGTTTTCTCCCTACAAGCAGTATGGACCTTTGAACAACGTTAATCCTCCTAATCCATATACACAACGTATCTTCCCATTTATTTGGGTCTTCTCTCATTTTTCATCAATGCCTTATTGTTTTACAGATTATTAAAATCTCTTTTTGAATATATCAGTGTTGGTGTGTGTGTGTGTGTGTGGTCTGTAGATTTTTCTATATATAAGATCATGCCATCTGCAAAGAGAGTTAACTTTAGTCCTTCCTATCTGACATGGATTTCCACTGAGCTATCAAAGGGAGCCTGGTCTTGTCCACACGATGGTTTCAGACTTGTAGCCTCTAGATCTGTGAGAGAGTAAGTTTCAGTTGATTTATTCATCCAGGTCTTGGCTGTTTGTTTGGCATCCCTAGGAGACTATAGAGGGGTGAAAAGAGCAGAGCATGTACTGACTATCCTATCCCACTTCTTTTGTTTGTATAAATGATCCATAGATCATATAAAATCTTTTAAATCTACCAACCCCCTTCCTTGCCTAACTCATCCATAAGTTGTAAGAATTTCCTGCTGCTCACAGCTTTCAGAATAACCTCACCCACTCTGGGTCCCTGGGAGCTCTGCTCTTGATCCTCTTCTTCCCTGTCCACTGGACCCTCACATTACACCTCTCATCTCGAATATCTTCTTGACTGATGCTTCCCATAGACACAGGATTTATATGCTCTGTGTTTTATTTGGTAAAGTTCTACATAGGTGTTTTCATTCTGTATTCTCTGTGTGTCATCATGTAGTGTCATTGCTCTGTCCACAGCTTCACTGCTGGTATCTGGAAACAGGAAATTCAGGCAGTGGTTTTGCTGCTTCTGATACTGTTATAGAACTTAAGTGTGTGTGTGCGCGGGGGGGGGGCGGGGGGCGGGGGGGTCCCACAGCTGTCTACCAAGTTCAAAGACAGGGTGCGATGGAAAGGAAAGTAATCTGACAACCATATAATTTGAAAAATGGCCATTTAAATATTTGTCATTACAACTACTGCCTATAATAAAGGCCTGAAAATAATACAAGAACAAAAGTGTGTACTACCGAAGGACACATATATACATTGATTCAGCTTAGTTTTTCTCCTATTATCTCCCTGAAACTAATATTTTTATCACACAGGCCTTTGCTGGAAGCTAGTAGGGGCTGAACACTGACAAGCCAACACAGGGGAGGGGTGTGGGCCTGCCACTGACAGGCCTGAGCCACCTCCTCTCCCCTCTTGTCTGTGGTCCCTTATGTCTGGGGTCCAGGACCTCGAGCCACCGGAGGCTGGGAAGGAGCGGAGAATTTGAAAAAGGAAGTGGGCAACCAAGGTTGAACCACCCCTATGTTGAGTTCTAAATGTCTTGTAAAGAGTGTCCCAACAAGAATGTTGGATTTAATAAGGTGAATAGATGGGTTTTCTTCCTAATGAAATAGCAACACTCACCATTGCTGTAATGAGTTTTGACAACTAATCTCAACAAAAACATGTAACAGAACTTATAAGAAGAGTGGTGAGAACCCCAAAACGAGACAATGGTGTGCAATTAAAATCCAGCATTCTTGTTGGGACACCTTATATTTCTATAGTGATGAGGCAGGAAATAGCGTAGGAAGAACTGAGGCTGTGCTGCTGTTCTATCCAGGGTCTAGCATCCTGGTTGCCAGGGAATGTCTTTTAGCACTTAGGTAGAATGAATAGCAAGCCAAGGCAGGGAGGAGGAAGCAGTCATGTCTCTCCCACTAACTCAGGAGTCCTGAGCCTGGTCCAGTAATATTACCAGGTGTTACGATGTCACAGGACACACTACATTAGCATGGGAGGAGGGAAGTCCTTGATCTTCTGTGTAACCTTTGCACTATCTGGGAAGGAAAGCCTTGAAACTGTGTTTTCTTCCCAAGGCCTGGAAGATGGGGAGGGTCCACAGTGCCCAAAAGAAAAAGCCCTTAAGCAACTTTGCTTAATTGCTTACTTCTGGGCACTGTTTTAGGAGGGAGTCCCTAATGCTTACAGAAAGAGCCTGTAAATAACTCTGGGTAACTGCCCCAACTTTAATTAACTGCCTCCTGTCACGTATCTGTTTTCAACTTACAGAAAGAGCCTGTAAATAACTCTGGGTAACTGCCCCAACTTTAATTAACTGCCTCCTGTCACGTATCTGTTTTACAACAAGATGAACAAATGGGGTCTGGAGCAAGACAAGGATTTGGGCTAACAGACCCCCACACATACCTAAGTTTGGGTAGTCATGTCCCCCATGGAAAGCTGGCACCACCTTCACCCATTAATCAATATGTAACTTCTTTACCCCCACGCTACCAATTACATAAGTCCTCAGAACAAAAGACTTGCTCTCTCTGGCCACCCAGGCCTCTGGCCCCACCTTCGGCCACCCTTACCCTGCTTTGCTTATGCCTTTCATCCCTACCTTAACTAGGTTGTTCTCTTCCATTAGAGCATATCACCAATGAACTCTGCTTGCACGCCAGTAGACTTGCTGACCTGCCATTCTCTGTGGCATCAGGAAGAGCCAGGACTCTTTCATCAACTTTGGGGTATTACCAGCCTTACAGAGGAAACAAGATTTTTGTAAGCAGGATACAAAACAACAATATATATATGAAAAATAAAGGCATTAACATACCTTAAGAGTATATATATAATTCATCTTAGGTTCTTTGTTACTTCTTTCTCTTTCAGAAAAGTTAAATGGATGAGGAAAATTGTAGAATACTTAGCAAATCATGCAAATGTTAATTATGTCAAAATGCAGCCTGAAACGTACCTTTAAAAAGTAATAACCATTTTAGCCCTGCTGGTGTAGCTTAGTGGATTGGTGCTGGCCTGTGAACCAAAAGATTGCTGGTTCAATTCCCAGTCAGGGCACGTGCCTGAGTTGTGAGCCAAGTCCCCAGTTGGGGGCATGTGAGAGGCAGCCACACATGGATGTTTCTCTCCTCTCTGCAACTGCACACAGATGTTTCTCTCCCTCTCTTTCTCCCTCCCTTCTTCTCTCTCAATAAATAAATAAATAAATAGAATCTTTTTAAAAAGTAGTAAGCATTTTATTACTCATGTAAATGTGTTAATATTATGATTGTGTATTTTTTATCATTTCTAACCCATAGTGCAGAAACCATTTTTTAATACCATGCCGCTAATAGGAAAAATAGTAGTCATAACAGTTCCTGGTGAAGGAACAAGAATCAGAAGGGCCATTTTCCTACTGGAGAAAGGAAAGCATAGCAAAACAAAGCCATTCTGCAGAAAGGGCCCGTTTCACAATCAGAGCAAGATCTCAGTTCACCGATGCTTATCTTTCAATCTCTAGCAGTGGATATGCCTTTAAGTCAAGTCCGTCTCAAACCAAATACTGAAGATAGTGTAACTCGAAATGCCAGAAGAGAAATTTTCTAAAATGTTAAACTGGAATTATGCAGGCCATTTAAACTTAACACAAAACAAAAGCGAGAGTATAAAATAAGATATTCTCTTGGCCAACAAGTATTTGTGTAGGCCCTGTGCTTGGTGATAAGAAAGCAGAGATGAGCAAGACAGGTCTCCTGGCCCAAGGTTATTTGTGGACTGAGTGGGGCCAGAGTAGGCTTACAGTTGTTCATATGGAAAATAATAAAGCAATAATTAATAAATAATGATACAAGAAGAAACTGTGTTTTGTGTGCTCACAACTGTAAACCTGCTTTTATCCCACCGTATATAATGAGTAGTTAATGGAAAGAGCATTGAACTTCAGTTCAGACTTAACCGTGTTTTCTCGAGTAAATTGGGAATCAGTATGGGATGGAGATTAAGAAGTGGTCTATGAAGCCAGATTTCCTATATTCCAACCCCTTGTCACAACGAAGCTGAGGCATGTCCCCCCCCCCCCCCCCACAACACTGCTTGGAACATGTGAGTTCTAAGTGCTGGAAAGAACTTGTTGTGATTTCAGGATTTGCTGTGACTTTGGAGAGTATGTGTAGGGCTTAGGCTTCAAGTAAAACCACAGCAACAGGAGTGGCCGAGGCTGGGCTCCTAGACTTACCGAGGAGAGCCTCAGTGACAGAAGTGAGCCAAGGCAGGACTGCTCACTGAGAAGTTAGGCCAGAGGATGACCCTCAGAGTGTAGGATAAAAGAAAGTAGAATTACACACCTGAGAGAAGGGAAGTGCTGGTGCCCTCAGATCGCAACAGGATGCTCATCAGCTTTTCAGGTGTGTCTTTCAATATACTGATGCATTAAAATGAGTGTAGAGAGGGGTTTGGAGTGATTTTCTGCTCAGCTTCACCTCCATCTTGGATCTGTCTGGTTCTAATTGGTTTGCTGCTGTTGTTGTTGCCATTGTTGTTTATTCCCCTAACTCTGGAGTTTGGCTGGCATCAATGACCTCGACTGGGTCTCTGCTGTCTATCTCCAGACCAGAGCAATTTAAACCACTCACTCTCTGGTTGGAGGAATGAGTCAACCAGCTGCTCCTAAGTGTCTTTGGTTAGGAATGATAAGAGTCTTGTGATTTATCAGCTGGTAATTGCTGAGCCATTTAACTATTTGTCTTCACTTCTTTTTTTTAAAACAAGAATTAAGTTCATCCTGGGTACTGTGGCTGAGTGTTTGAGCACCAGCCTGTGAACCACACAGTCCAGGTTCGGTTCCCAGTCAGGGCACATGCCTGGGTTGCAGGCCGGGTCCCCAGTTGGGGACCAGAGGCAACCACACATGGATGCTTCTCTCCCTCTCTTACTCCTTCCCTTCCCCACTCTCTAAAAAAATGAATAAATATATTTTTTAAAAAAAAGTTTCTTGAAAAGGGGATGATATGATCAAACCCATGATATGTACAGATAATAGAGGTTGCAAAATCTATGGAAAAGATGATTAGAACTATGGTGTTCAAGATTGGGGTGGTGTGGATGTAGAGATGTAGGTAGCATTTAGAAATATATCTAAAATAAATCAAAAGGAGTTAGTAACTGGATATTTGGAGATGAGAAACAGTAAGGAGCCAAAGACAACTGCCTGGCTTTCCAACCTGTCTAATCAGGAAAAGCTAGTTATTTAATAGTACAGAGACAGCAGATAGGTTAACTAAAGGTATGGCTACAAAAAGATTTTTGTGGAAGCTTATTCAAATATCATTACGATGCCTAAATTGGCCAAATTAGCTAGCTAGAATTAATGGTGTGAATCTTGGCTTTCAGGCTTTATGTACTTTTTGCCTTATATTTATTTTCTAGATATAAGGTTAGCTAAAATCAGTAGCCAGCAAATAATTTATTTGCTTTAACTTCAGAAATATTTCAGATGTCTGAAATAGAAAACTCCATACTAGGAACTCCAGTTTCATGATATAGATTACCAAAGTGTATTGTAGCTTATATGTAAAATGTGTGATATGTCCACTCATTGATGTGTAGAATTTGGGGGTCTTCCTCCTGCAGCCTCATTTCCATTTCTTGAAACGATGTGCATGGTGGAATCTCATTTAGGAATATAAGCTTAATGAAACATTCTGATGTGACATTAGTAATAGATTATGTAAAGTTGTAGGAGTAAGAACTGATCAGGTTTTTTTTTTTTAAGATTTTATTTATTCATTGAGAGAGGGGAAGGGAGGGAGAAAGAGAGGGAGAGAAATATCTGTGCGGTTGTAGAGAGGAGAGAAACAGCCATGTGTGGGCTGCCTCTCATTTGTCTCACAACCTAGTCATGTTGCCCCGACTGGGAATCGAACCAGCGACTGTTTGGTTCGCAGGCCAGCTCCTTAACCATTATGCTACGCCAGCCGGGGCAGGTTTTTTTTTTTCCTTTAATATTCATGAATGTTTCATTTTTTAAGCCACCTCTGTGCCTCAGCTGTCTCTTTTAGTCTTGAGTTGTCAGTTGAGGATGGCTTAATTAAGAATGTTTTTGTTGCCCTGGCTGGCGTGGCTCAGTGGATTGAGCACTGGCCTGCGAACCATGCGGTCTGGGTTCGGTTCCCGGTCAGGGCACATGCCTGGGTTGCAGGCCGGACCAGAGGCAACCACACATTGATGCTTCTCTCCCTCTCTTACTCCTTCCTTTCCCCACTCCCCCCCCCAAAAAGAATGTTTTTTGTTTATACTTCACCCTTGGCTCATTAAAAATTACAACAGAATATATGATAATGTAAGAATATTTAACTCTGTTATTAATATGAGTACCTGAATGTGTATCAAGGGATCTAAAACACAGAAAAAAAGTATCCACCATCCTACATATAAAAATTTCATGTACCCAACCAGTAATTAATGTACCACAAATGTATAACAACAAAATACTTCATCTTTTCTGAGTTCACTGTTTAAATTTAAACAATCGACAAATTCTTTTTCTCACCAGGGTTCTCAAGGAACTCACTAGTGAGCTAGCAGACATATCCTTATTAAAAAACAAACAAACAAACAAACAATAGGTGACAAAGAGCAGGGCACCCTGGTCTTAGGGCTTCAGAGCCACTTCTCAGGCCTGAGTTTATTTTCTCCCCACCAGAAACTGAATCTGCATTCCTCTTCTCTTTCTGCTATTCCTGAGCCAAAAACAAACTGTAGAGAGGGCCACATTTACCCTCTTCTATTTCTTGGCTGCTCCTGAAAATTAGGGGAAAGGACACAGAATAGCAAAAAGAATACATTTGATGTCTGAAAGCTTGGGAGTTTTATGTAGTTCTTACAGATCTTTCTGCATCATAATTCCTCACTACTCTGCTAGATAAAAAAGGAATGAACTCCAGTGGTTTGGATTTCTATTTTCAACCTTCCTACTAACAGAGTTCACCGAATCACACCTCTTTAGAGTTTGCTTTTCAACATTTACGCAGATTCCTTCCGAGATGACCCTTCTCTCCTGCATGTAGGCCCTTCTCATAACCAAAACTGGAAAAGCATCCTCTTGCCTGAAATTGGTAATTTACAGGTTTGAGGACGTAGAGACTGCAACATGCATTCCAAGGTGTGAGTATCACACAGGAATCACCACTTTTGAGCAGATTTCTTGAAAGGTTACTAGTTTACTCTAGCTTTTGTCAGATTTACAGGTTTTATATTTCCCAGGGAAACCAAAACAATGATTTTTAGGGACAGGGGATTCATGTTAGTAGTTAGAATTTCTTCTTTGGTACCTTATGGCTATCATCCTACTCTTAAAACCTCTTAAAATGTGGATGTAAAATTACTTTTTTGCAGGTACTGACCTTGGCCTCAATGTGATTTTGTGAGAAATCGGGCACTTAGAAAGCTGAGTCGCAGGGGAACGGACACAGCCAGGAATCCATCCATTGCATTTTCCAGGATGAAAATACTCAAGCCATGGCTAAAACGCAAAAAGCATCGAGAGTTTTATTGTCACTTTAAAAAAATTCCGGTATCGTCGCTATTTGTTAATAAATCGGATCTGCCGGTCATTTTTCGGTCTAAATTCCTTCAGCTTTAAAGGTCACCTACACAAATGAGCAAATGTAGTTAGGAAATCGGGTGCTAACCCCACTCAGTGTCCTCCGTAGTGAGCGCTATGAAACGGCAATACACGCACACGGACACGCACACAGCATCAGGGGTTAAAAAATGAGGTTGCATCCCGCGTGGATACTCCTCCCAGGCACAGACATAGTCCTGGCCCAATACCGGAATCCTGCAAGACTGGCGGGCGCACCCTGGCGGGAGGCGTCCCAGCTGCAGGGACGGGGGCTCTGAGGGGGCGCCAAGCGCCCCCCCTACGGCCTGGGCGTCTCCAGGCGAGGGGTTCAGCTTCACACGAGCAGACCGACCAGACGCGTTCTGCACGCAGCAGTAGCTCGTCAAGGCCGCGGGTGGCGTGGGTAGACGTGGGAGGCGCGGGTAGACGTAGGAGGCCCGCGACCGCGCAGGAGCGGCGATCTGACCAGGACCCGGAGCGCACGCCGCGTTCCCACGGCCCCACGCAGCGGGAGAGAGGCGGGGCGGGGCCGCTGCGCCAGCGGACGGGGTAGGTGGTTCGGCTGGGAGCCGGGTGCGCGTGCGGCTGCTGTGGAGCCGGAGGAGGGAGGCGGACCCTTGCCCGGCTCAGCTCACCGCTCAGGCGCCGTCGGCAGAGGAGACTCCACCAAGGCCACCGAAGGGCGCGCGGCACCCACTGGACAAGAACCTGCCAGGCGCGGCTTAGGGGACGCGGCAGGCGGAAAGCCCCGAGCGCCAGCGGGAGCGGTGAGGTGGGCGACCCATCATGGCGGCTGGGAGAGCCCCGCCCTGCCACCTGCGGCTCGAGTGTGTGTGTACAGCTACCGGGGCCACCAGTGCCGAAACAACCTCTACTACACGACGGCCAAGGAGATCGTGCACTTAGTGGCGGGCGTCGCATGGTGTACAGCCCGCGGGGACACCGGCAGAAGTTCTACCGGGGCCACAGCGACCACCTCTTAAGGTACGAGGGGCGGGGGGGGGGGGCAGCGTTCACCGCGGGCCACAGTTTGCACTTGCCCGACCTTCTGACCGGGACCGAAGGGAGAATCGCCCCGCAGAGAGCCCTGCGTGTGTCTCACCCCCGCACAAACGCCTCACCCCATCTGCGGGCTCCAGAGGCTCTCTAGGGGCGGAGCGGTGGCACCGAGTCCGCGGATCTACTGGGCGCTCGGTTTTCCTACTCTGTGTCTTCCCTGCGAGGAATTCATGATACTGCAGGAAGGTTATCTGGGTAGCGGTTTACTCCTTTAGATTCCGGCCGACATTTCTCTTTAAAGGAGTTCTTCCAGCGCCGGGGGGACGTCCTTGACCCGCTGGGGAACAGATGGGAGCCTGGCGCCGCGAGCTGGTGCTGGGGAGCGCGCGCGGGTGGCGTCCAGGGGGCGCTTCCCCCTCGGCCACAGTCCTTAGTTCTGGTTTCGATGCCTCTGTTCGCAGCGGGTGGAAAAGCAGCCCCGGGCGATTCGTGGGACAGTAAAATTTGCAGAGCTAAACGCAGTCTGGGGGTAGGTTTCACCCTAAGGAAGCTGCGAAAACAGTTCTACCATTTTCCAGTCCCCTTCTTTCCTCTTTTTCAAAGTTCTCCGAAATAAGTTTTCTTTTGTATATATATATATTTTTTACTCTTTTTTTTTGGGGGGGGGGCATTTTATATAATCCTCCTTTGGGCGCTATCCTAAAGTTGGTCCCCAGGACTTGTTGACATGTCTTTAGTGAATGGTGTATTTGAAACGTCATTTTCAGTTAGTGTCTCGGCAGAACTTGGGTGGCAAATAGAGTTAAAAGCTGCAGAAGTCATTCCACGCCAGCGATTTTCAACCGGTGCGCCACGAGAATTGTCGAAACACGCAGCTCCTGACTGTTTAGGACACTGACCTCTTTTTCCTTAGAGTGTCAAATACGGAAATAACAATGGCCGATACAATACCCATCCTGTGCGGGCGAGTCAAAATGGTAACTATTTTTTGTTAGACGGGCCAAAAAAAAGCATTGTTTGGTGTGCCGCAGAAATTGAGTAACGTGTGCCACCGCATGAAAAAGACTGAAAATCGCTGTCCAGGCCGCGGATTGCCGTCCTAGGCGCAGCCACTTGTCCTCGACAGAAGAAACTAGCGTGTAAAAAAGCGTCTGGAGAAGGTGTTTGCGTGCTGCCTCTGGATTTTTAACAGATTCTGTGCTTAATTTGTTTACTCCATTTTATTTCCTTATTTATTCTCCCAAGACTTAAAACCGGGCATTTCAAACCCAGTATTAGGGTTTGGTGTCTCATAGGCAAGAAGCCTAACTTCCATAAATAGCCAAAGTTTTCTTTTCTTTTCTTTTTTTTTTTTACCTTGCATGTGGGTGCATCTGTGATCTGGAGAAGGGAGGAGGAGGCCGGGGACAGACACGTGGTGGGGTGAGATGGAGTAGAGATAAGCAGAGCAAAACTTGAGATTGTAGACTAGGGCATCGGGAGTGTTTTGAGTTCTTTTGTTTCTTATTAACCCCAAGTGTACACTTACCCCAGTTCTCTGTGTTTTCCATGAACTGATCCTTTCTAGTGTCTGTTTTCCATGTGTTAGTTTGCCCACAGTACAGGGACAAACCGTACCCTCTTCCCAGTACTTAATCCGTTAGGTTGAATTCCGTAATGGATGACCTGGGAAGGATTTTGAGGTCTTCTCAGAGTGAACTTCTATGTTTGTATGCCTTGGTATTTGCGAGCAGTATAGTATGAGAGCCTTTTAAAACCAGATACGATTCGTTTGATGGCATAAACTATGGTTTTGTTCTTCCAGCTGTAATTAGAAGCTGTGTCATATGTCACACTGCTTGAATTTTTATAATTGTTTCAGTGAACTCTAAGGTAATGCTTTTGCCTTCCATATATATATATAGACACACACAGAGCCCATACCTTGCCTCAAAATATTTCAGAATGACAGGTTACTCTGATTTTTGCCATAATTAGATGCACACTTAAGATTTTATAGAAAGGATTTACTCTTTTTTTAAAAAAAGATTTTATTTATTTATTTATTGAGAGAGAAGAAGGGAGGGAGAAAGAGGGGGAGAGAAATATCTGTGAGGTTGTAGAGCAGAGAGAAACAACCATATGTGGGCTGCCTCTCATTTGGCTCACAACCTAGTCATGTTGCCCCGACTGGGAATCGAACCAGCGACTGTTTGGTTCGCAGGCCAGCTCCTTAACCATTATGCTATGCCAGCTGGGGCTAAAGAAAGGATTTATTCTTAAAACAATTTATAACAATAAAAAGTTTTCCTGAAAAATTGCAATGGAATAGTAAGATCTGAATCGTATGGCATCTTGACATTGGTGGCACAAATTTAATACTATAGCTTAGAAATCAGTCCAACGGCTCTGGAAATTTTACTTCAAACAAGAGATTATTATGGTTTATGAAAGGGATGAGGCAAATAAATGTTCAAACCTCCATTTTTTCCAATTCAATGTTTAAAATACAAGTATAGAAAATGCTCCAGTAATTATTTCACAGCAGAAAATTTAATATTTATAAATGTGATGCACCGTGGAAAACAACGTGGTTGAAATGTTTGCTTTGAAATAGAAATTCATTTTTGTTTTTATCACCTGTTTCTATATTTGCTTGAAACTTAGATAAAACTTATTCATCAGATAGGACAGTCTGGGGTTAGTCAGAATGAGCAGGTCATTTTTTTTTAAATATCTTTTTATTTATTTCTAGAGAGTGGGGAAGGGAAGGAGTAAGAGAGGAAGAGAAGCACCAATGTGTGGTTGCCTCTGGTCCCCAGCTGGGGACCCGGCCCGCAACCCAGGCATGTGCCCTGACTGGAAACCAAACCTGGACCCCATGGTTCGCAGGCCGGCGCTCAACCACTGAGCCACGCCAGCCAGGGCAAGCAGGTCATTTTTTTTTTTTTTTTTTAGGTTTTGAAAATGTAATTACTAAATTGTTTCTAAAGAATGAATCATAACCAGTCTGTCACTTGCTTACCAGTTCTTGTGTCCTCTCACTGCATCTAGTACTGCTAATAATGGTGCCACATGACTTACCGTCTCATTCACGTTGCTTGTTCAGAAATAATACAGGACTTTTATGGACACTTTCTTGTTTTTACAGGGTGGGGGAAAAAGGCTTACTGTTGTTTGTACTGAAAACAGTACAAGAATAGAATGTGTTTTGAATACTCACAACTGTAAACCTATTTTTGTGCCACCCTGTATTTTATTGCAAATTATAATGATAAAATTCTCTAATTTTTCAGAGTTTATTACAGGTTTAAGACTAGGTTATAGCCCCGGGGGGCTGGCCTGCCCACCAAAAAGCGGCTGGTTTGATTCCCAGTCGGAGGCAACATGACTAGGTTGTGAGCCAAGTGAGAGGCAGCCACACATGGTTGTTTCTCTCCTCTCTGCAACCGCACAGATATTTCTCTCCCTCTCTTTCTCCCTCCCTTCTTCTCTCTCAATAAATAAATAAAATCTTTTTTAAAAAAGACTAGGTTATAAAATATACAAGACTATTATCTACTTTTGTATAAGATGCGTGGTCTTTTGAAACTTTTAACAGTTGTTTTCCCAAAGATGCAATAGCTTTTAAATTTTGTAATTAATTATTATTTTTGTACTGCCCACTTACACATTTTTGAGAAGTTTAAAAAAATATATTTTGTTTATTTTCAGAGAGAGGGAAAGGGAGGAAGAAAGGGAGGGAGAACCTCTATGAGAGAACCCTCTACGCAAGAAACATCCATTGATTGCCCCTCACTTACACCCTACTGGAGACTTGGTCTGAAACCCAGTCCTGTGTCCTGACTGGGAATTGAACCAGCGACCTTTAGGTTTGTAGGCTGGTGCTCAGTCCACTGAGCCACACTAGCCAGGGTAGAAAGTTGGTCCTTGAAGTGATGGATATTACTGACAGTTCTCCAATCATTTGTCGCCAGCGATGACCATTGGTGGAATATGGTTGGTTTTCTTAATGTGAGTGAACCTCCACATTGGACTGCCCAGGCCCATTGTTTATATAGTATGTAGGTATGGAATTTGAAATTTTTTTCCCTAAACATGGTGAAAGTATCTTACAAGATGGTGATAAGCATAATGATATAATGCATCTGAAATACACTGTAAAGTAAATCATGTTGTATGGTCGCAAGTTAGAATAATAATCATTACTTGTATTGGGTTGTGCAAACGTTTGTTAGGGGTTTTCCCCCCATAACATGGCTCTAGTAGCATCTAGTACTAGTTAGTTGTCTAACTTCATTTGAAACAATTTTGTTAGATTGTATTGTGACAGCTGTCGTATTATTTATAAAAAGTTACAAATTGGTGAGTTTTGGGGTAACCATTTTCATATTGAAGATGGAAGAAAACATGCAACATTTTCAGCATACCATGCTTTATTATTTCAAGAATCCCAAAAGCACGTTTGCCTAGAACTTCTCAGCTTCTCTTATAGGCAGTTTAACAGGCATTAGAGTTTGTAATTGAAGTACGTTGCTTTCATCGAAAGTGTCTTGATGTCTTCAGTTATTTTTAATCACCATATAAAAAATAGGGCTGTCTTTTGGGTTTTCATATTTCTTCTTTTTAAATATGTGATTGAGTTTATTACAAGAAATGGCAAGAGAAAATGGGTTTGCAGAAAAAGAAGAGGCAGAGACACAACTGGTTAGAGGTTTTCCTACTGGGCCTCCTCTCCTTAGGCCTTGGCAGCCCTGCTTCGGATCCGGATCTGTCTGATTCGTTAGCCTCAAGAAGTTGATCCTAGCCCCCTCCGGTGTAGCATAGTGGATAAGGAGCCGGCCTGTGAACCAAAAAGTCGCTGGTTCAATTCCCAGTCAGGGCAACATGACTGGGTTGTGAGCCAAGTGAGAGGCAGCCACACAATGGTTGTTTCTCTCCTCTCTGCAACCGCACATAGATATTTCTCTCTTTCTCCCTCCCTTCCTCTTGATAAATAAATAAAAAGAAAAAAAGAAAAAGAAGTTGATCCTGCGAATCATTTCCATGTTGTAGATCCTCTGGCAGGTTTCGTAGCTTTCCCTCCGTCAGCGGTGGCAAGGCTTCTTGCAGCAGTACCAGAGTCCCTCGATGTCCTCAGTGAGCCCATGCATGGTGAGGAGTCATTTCAGGGTCCTGTGTGCACCATGCACATTCCCTTCCTGCACCAGCACAGTCCTGGCAATGAATTTGAGATGTTTTCACATGGCCTTGGAATTATGTCTTCTTTTACCCACCCCCAGCACCCATTTAGCATTCGTGGACCCAGCCGACACAAAGCCGGGTTTTCAGATTGCTTATGCACACACAATACATGAATTTAAAGTGATGTGTGAGCTACTTGTTTTGGGAGTGTTTCGGTAGTTTTATTAAGAAATAGTGCCCTGGCTGGCGTGGCTCGGTGGTTGAGCGCCGGCCTGCGAACCACGGGGTCCGGGTTCGGTTCCCGGTCAGGGCACATGCCTGGGTTGCGGGCCGGGTCCCCAGCTGGGGACCAGAGGCAACCACACATTGATGCTTCTCTCCTTCTCTTACTCCTTCCCTTCCCCACTCTCTAAAAAAATGAATAAATAAATACTAAAGAAGCAGTTAAACATTTTGCTTCTCAGAGCCTCAGAGAAGGGGAACTTGAGGCAGAGGGTGGGGATCTATCCTGGATTGGGCCAGCCTAAATAATACAGGCAACCAAGATTCTGTTAGGATTTCTATGCTTACAGTGTAGTAAACAAGGACCGTTGGGGTGAAAGACAAAGAGCTGTTTTAACAATGCTGAATACATTTGGCTGTTCTACAGCATTTTTCTTTCTTCCCTAGAGAAGTTCTGTTTGCCTAACTCTGTAATTATCGGTGTGGCACATTCCTTTATGACCAATTAAAACATAACTTTGGGGTCAGTAATATAATTTGGCTGACTCTGGTTCAGTATTCTCTTAGGTCATTGTAATCTCTCATGTACAGGAAATTAAAATCTTGAAGTTACCTAAAATGAGTTCAGACCAATAAAATCAAGGGAAATACTAGTTGATTTCCTTCTGTAAGTTGCTTGCTATTAAAAAAGGTCAAGAGGTTAGGTTGTCTACCAGGCTGTGCACTGTTCTGACCCTTTTCTCAGAAGGAAAACATGTATGAAGGTCAAGGTGGAGGCATGGCTACCGGACATTGTTAAGGATATGTTCCTGTGTCTTTGTTCTGTCTGCCTTATGCCTCTGTCTGGTTTAAAAACTTTTGTACGAGCTAATGGAGGTATACAGTGTGTGTTGGTGTCATAACCAATTTGCTAGTTTATTAACCACAAAATAACAATAAATCTCTGGCTTTTTCCAAAAAGTGCAACTGAAATATAAACTAAGACTTGTGCAGTATATGGAAAAGGTGCTGTGACGGATCAAGTGTGTCAGAAGTGGTTTGTGAAGTTTCGTGCTGGAGATTTCTTGCTAGATGATGCTCCATGGTTGGGTAGACCAGTTGAAGTTGATAGCGATCAAATTGAGACATTAATTAAGAACAATCAACATTCTACCATGTGGGAGATAGCTGACATACTCAAAATATCCAAATCAATAAAGTTATTGGTGAAAATGAAAAATGTGTCTTTTATTTTATGGAAAAAACTGAATGGACTTTTTGACCAACCCAAGAGATAGGATATTTTACTTCGGACAAAATAAAAGGTATATAGCTCTTTTCTTTCTTTTTTTAAAATACATTTTATTTATTTATTTTTTAGAGAGTAGGGAAGGGAAGGAGTAAGAGAGGGAGAGAAGCACCAATGTGTGGTTGCCTCTGGTCCCCAGCTGGGGACCCGGCCCGCAACCCAGGCATGTGCCCCGACCGGGAACCGAACCCAGACCCTGTGGTTCGCAGGCCGGTGCTCAACCACTGAGCCATGCCAGCCAGGGCTATATAGCTCTTTTCTTCAGTTATGGTAGATTGTATTCTTAAGAAAGAAAACCATAACCCTGACTGGTGTAGCTTAGTGGATTGGTGCCAGCCTGTGAACCAAAAGGTTGCTGGTTCAATTCCCAGTCAGGGCACATGCCTGGGTTGTGAGCCAAGTCCCCAGTTGGGAGCATGTGAGAGGCAGCCACACATGGATGTTTCTCTCCTCTCTGCAACCACACATAGATATTTCTCTCCCTCTCTCCCTTCCTTCCTTTCTCTCAATAAATAAATAAAATCTTTAAAAAACCTTTTTTTTTTTTTTAAAGAAGAAAGAAAACTGATGTATCTACCATATTTTTCTGTGTAATCCACTCTCATGTTTTGGGCCAAACTTTCAGGGAAAAAAAATCTTTCATTCAAGGGATTTCCCAATAATTTTTGTAAAAATATTAGTTAGATTGCTAACTCCAGCCTAATATATGAAGAGAAATGCTGTGCCATTCACCCCATCGTAATAAAGTCGGCATCACCTGTATATCAAGTGAATGACTATCAGCATCATCACTCTTGCTATGTGGATATAGCAATAGGTTGTTCTTCATTTATTTCATTGAATTGTTGGCAGTAACTGTTTTTGTTGCAAGTTCATCCTGAGTTCAAGAAAACTGGTAACTGTATTCCAGGGTATTATTTTGCATATGGATATTGTTATTGCTTTCTAGAGTTACACTTTTTTAAAAAAGATATTTATTTATTTATTTATTTATTTATTTATTTATTTATTGAGAGAGGGGAAGGGAGGGAGAAAGAGAGGGAGAGAAATATCTGTGTGGTTGCAGAGAGGAGAGAAACAACCATGTGTGGGCTGCCTCTCATTTGGCTCACAACCTAGTCATGTTGCCCCGACTGGGAATCGAACCAGTGACTTTTTGGTTTGCAGGCCGGCTCCTTAACCACTACACTATGCCAGCCGGGGCCAGAGTTACACTTTTAACCCATAAACATAAATAAAAGAATTTTAAACATTTATATAGATATTTATATAGATAGAGAATTAGCACTACCCATGTATAATGCACATCCTTATATTTCCCTCAAAAATTTGGGCATAAAAGGGCATATTATATGGCAAAATATGGTATATGGTACATAGTTATATATACTATATTAGGGGGTACCCCCAGAAAACAAGAATTATCTTTTGAAGGACAGACCCCTTATAGGACAGGCGTCCCCTGCTAGCTGAGCATTCTGTGAACCCATCTGTATCAGGGTACTGCCTGGTGTGGTGAGAGGCTGTGTTCAGCTTCAGTGAATTTTTTTTTAAGACTCTTTCAACATGTTTGCCCATTTCATGGTGGGTGATTTACAAGCACACCTGCCCACACCATGCTGAGTGTTCAGCAGTTTTTGACCAAAAATGCCAGTTTCCCCCATTCCCCACCCTCCCTATTCACCCGATTTTTCCTGAGCTACTTTTTCCCCTCCAGGATGAAAAAAGTCCTTAAAGGGAAAAGTTTTGCCAATGTGGAAGAGGTGAAACAAAAATGGCAGAAGCACTAAAAGGCATCAAAAATTGACAACTTAAAAAATTGTTTTGAGCATTGGAAAAAACATCTTGATAGGTGTATTGCATCAGATGGAGAGTACTTGGAAGGTGATTGAAGTTTAAACAGGTAAGAATACATAATATTTTATCAATAAATTCTATTTTTAATCTCTTCTCATATACATAATACATATATATACAAAATTTGTATATAAATATAAGATTTACATTGTTTAATTCTCTTCTGACAATAGATACAAATTCTATGAGTGCTGGGAACTTTATGTGTTATTCACAGCTGCATCTCTAGTGCTAAGAATAGTCACTGGCAAATAGCAGGTAATCAATAAATATTCACTGAAATAATAAGTAAACCAAGAAATACTTATTTCTACACTAACGTGTCATAGACATCACTTTAAAACGTGTCTTAAGAGAAGGTAGGAGTAACCAACTATGGCAAATAGTGATAAAAAAAATCAAAAGAGGTGAGAACAGAGAACGGACCACTGGCTATGGCAGATGAGGATGGTGAACTCAATAAGAGCTGCTACAGTGAACTAGAGTAGAGCCAAGACTGAATGGGAAAAAAGCTAAAGATAGGACAAACAACTCTTTCAAATATTCTCTCTTAACAAGAGGCCGTTGCATGTGATACTGCTCCTTCCCAGGATGCTGCTTGTGAGTCCCCTGTTCAAGAGCCAGATGAGGCGGGCTTTGTCCTGCGGAGCCTGCACGGGTTGCAAATGTAATGAAATGAAATGAAAACTGCCCAATCGGTCTGGGGAGGAAGAGGGTAGCTGGTCTCCTCTAGTGGGAAGAAAGCCTCGAGCCCCTCCTCTGACTTTTATTAGGATCAGTGTACATAGAGAATTTAGCATATGCATAGTTAGAGGAAGACAGGGAGCTTTCTCAGACCAGGGTCTGCTAGACAGTGGGCACCAGGGAGTGATTGAGGCAGGATCCACAAATTCATCAGGTGCTTAGATTTAAGCACTTTGTTTATGTCAGGGCAAGCTTCAAAAGACATTATGTGATCTTTAGGCCTGATTTCCTATGAGAATCTCTGTAGTTGCCCCAGAAAATGTCTGCCTCTCACATTCCTGGTTTTAATGTCAAGTCTTACAGGCCTCTTTTCAGGGCCTAGCTTGTGAGGGGCTACACTTTATGAACCACACAGAGAGGTCCCTGACAGCTGCTATTTCTTCACTCATTGATTCTGATGACTCTTTCTTTCTGTCTTTCTTAAAGTCCCAAATGAGGTATTATACTGAGTAGGAAACATCACCGTGAACTGTTTTTTTTTTAAATTTTTAAAAAGATTTTATTTTATTCATTTATTGAGAGAGGGGAAGGGAGGGAGAAAGAGAGGGAGAGAAATATCTGTGTGGTTGCAGAGAGGAGAGAAACAACCATGTGTGGGCTGTCTCTCATTTGTCTCACAACCTAGTCATGTTGCCCTGACTGGGAATCGAACCAGTGACTTTTTGGTTTGCAGGCTGGCTCCTTATCCACTAAGCTACGCCAGCTGGGGCATCGCTGTGAACTGTTAGTGATCCCATGTGCCGTATCACAGATGCACGAGTGCTGTCCCTAGTGCATGTAGTATTCTGAGTGATTCTTCACTTGACCTATTGTATCTTTAAACTCTGAATACTTTAAGCCAGGGACCCTTGCACAAAGCAGATAACTCAGTAAGTATTTCTTTGATGAGTGAAAAGGCCTTGAAATAACAGTAAGTTTTTAATGGCTTCTGTGAATTTATTATATTATTCTTAATTACTATCCAAAATATTATGTTTTTAGTTATCTACTCAACACAAAATATAAAACATAATGAACAAAAATAGGTTTTTTTTAAAAAAGGAAATCAGGTCTTTTTTTAAAAATATTTTATTTATTTATTTAGAGAGGGGAGAGAAAGGAAGAGAAATATGTATGTGCAGTTGCAGAGAGGAGAGAAACAACCATGTGTGGCTGCCTCTCACTTGGCTCACAACCCAGTCATGTTGCCCTGACTGGGAATCGAACCAGCGACTTTTTGGTTCACAGGCCGGCACCTTATCCACTACGCTATGCCAGCCGGGGCCAAAAATAGCTTTTTTTTTTTAAATTTTTTTAAAGATTTTATTTATTTATTTTGAGAGAGGGGAAGGGAGAGAGAAAGAGAGGGAGAGAAATATCTGTGTGGTTGCAGAGAGGAGAGAAACAACCATGTGTGGGCTGCCTCTCATTTGTCTCACAACCTAGTCATGTTGCCCCGACTGGGAATCGAACAAAAATAGCTATTTTAATGCAAATCTAAATATTTGTCTTCTCATAAGTAAATAACAAATATACATTTACGACAGTTTGAACTGTTCTAGATAATTCCTACCTTTCCCTGAAAACATCTCTTAATTTTATCCCTTAAACTATGCAGTATTTCAAAAATAAATAATTATAAAGATTTTTGTATGCGGACACAAAAAAGTGAAATCATACAGAATAGAATTATTATAGAACTATTATATAGTCTGTGAAAATTCAGCTTACCGAATTCTAGTTACTTAAATATGGGGGCATTTTACTCAATCTGAATATATTTTATTACTTTCTGAAGTACTACTTCTAGATACTATATACCTAAAATGCTTTAGAAAATCTTGGTATCAGGTTAGAGGGGACGCTTTATACCCATTTCTCAAACTGTTTATGTTAAGAATTCTAGAAATGTGTGCTTTAGAATACAAATTGTCAGTGTGCTTCCCAAATAGATTCACCTGGGGCACTTTAAAAAAAAAAACCAGATTGCTGGACTCTTGCTATAGATTCTGACTTAGTGAATCTGAAGAAATGCCTAGAATTGGCAAAAAGCTTCTTAGTGAGTATGAGTATCAGCCAAGTTTGGGAAATATTGACCCTATATCTGGAAACATTAAGGAGATAAGTAGGTTTACTGTAATTCCTGCCAGACTTGAAAAGGCTGCTACCCTAAACCCATATAAACACAAAACATGGAACCACCATGGAAATAACATACATTCTGAATTGCTTTCCCAGCTAGTTTTGACTTGTTTTGAATAAATGAAGTTTCCATACCATCAATACAGAGCTGTTTAAAAACCAGTCTTTAAAAAAACAAAACAAAATAAAACAAACAAACAAAAAAACCACCACCAAAAGCCAAAAACCACTGGTTACTAGATTATCATGAGGCTCGATCAATTTCTTTCTTTCTTTCTTTTTAGTATTTAAACATTTTTATTTATTTTTTTAGAGAGAGGGAAAGGGAGGGTAAGAGGGAGAGAAGGACATTGATTGGTTGCCTCTTTTATTTTTTAAAAAAGATTTTATTTTATTTATTGAGAGAGAAGAGAGGGAGAAAGAGAGGGAGAGAAATATCTGTGCGGTTGCAGAGAGGAGAGAAACAACCATGTGTGGGCTGCCTCTCATTTGGCTCACAACCTAGTCATGTTGCCCCGACTGGGAATTGAACCAGCGACTTTTTGGTTTGCAGGCCGGCTCCTTATCCACTATGCTATGCCAGCTGGGGTGACAATTTCTTTCTTTCTTTTTAAAATATTTTATTTATTTATTTTTAGAGAGTGGGGAAGGGAAGGAGTAAGAGAGGGAGAGAAGCATCAATGTGTGGTTGCCTCTGGTCCCCAAATGCCACTGACCTAGATTTCTGATTCTCAACCCTGGCCACATATTAGAGTTACTTGGAGAGTGAAAAACAAAGCAAGCATAATTTTACCACCAGTAGCTGAGTCTGATCCCTGGAAATTTCATTTAATTTGTTTAGGGTGGGTCTCAAGTATAGTTTCTTTGTTGTCGTTTGCTTTTGTTTTTGATTTTTACGCTTTCCAGATGACTGTGGTATGCAGCCAGGATGGAAGAACATTGCTCTAGATAGAGTAGTAAGCCATGTTTGGCTGGTGGGCTTGGAAATGAACCTGAAAAAACTCAGGGCTCAGCCAAACGTATTCATTTACTATTACGCATAAATGTTGGGTTGATCGAAAAGTACATTACATTTTTTCTGTAAAATAAAAGACACATTTTTCATTTTCACCAATAACTTTATTGATTTGGATATTTTGAGTATGTTGGCTATCTCCTGCTATTGGCTTCTAGTGGGTAGAGGCCAGGGGTGCTGCTAAACATCTTCCAATGCATAAGACAGCCCCACAGCAAAGAATTATTTGGCCAAAATGTCAGTAGTACCAAGAAACTTTGCAAACCACTTTTGACATGTTTGATCAGTCACAGCACCTTCTCCATACACTGCACAAATCTTTTTTGTGTTTCAGTTGCATTTTTACTTTTCTGAAAATAATAAAGCATAATACACCGAAATGTGTATTTTCTTCTATCTTCAATATTAAAATGGCTACACAAAAATTCACCAATTTTGATAAGTTTTTAAATGCATGCTGATATGACAGCTGTCACAATACAATCTAACAAAATTGTTTTGAATGAAGTTAAAGACAACTAAGTGCTACTAGAGCCATCTTATGGAAAAAACAAATTTTTGGCCAACCCAATACATGTCCTGACTTGTTGAGTACTAACTACCCCAAGCCATCTAGCTGCCCACGTCAGAGCCCCAAGAATCGTTGCAGACTTCCCTCTTTACCCCTACTCGCTGTGTCCAGTCAGTCGACCCTGTTCTAATACCCTCCAGACCTTTCCCTTTCAGTACATCCTCCACCCTGATATCAGTAGTGGTATGTTTTCCTCCCTAAGGTGAATCTGATCATCTAAATCTACTTGTAAAAAAATTAATCAAGGAGAAATTTATATTCATTCCCTGCCTTCTGCTGATGTACATTGAAGCATTACCAACTGTTTGTTAGGTCTTTGCGTTGTTTTTAAAGACTCATGGGTTATTTTTTACGTATTATGAGTGAATTTTCTGTTCGTTAAAATGTAATTGTATTTAATGTTCATATTGTTGTGGGTATGTTGCTAAATACTATTTTGGACACTAAGATTTGGTCTAACTTTAAAATATTTTATTTATTTATTTATTTTTAGAGAGTGGGGAAGGGAAGGAGTAAGAGAGGGAGAGAAGCATCAATGTGTGGTTGCCTCTGGTCCCCAGCTGGGGACCCGGCCTGCAACCCAGGCATGTGCCCTGACCGGGAACCAAACCCGGACCGCGTGGTTCACAGGCCGGCGCTCAACCACTGAGCCATGTCAGCCAGGGCAGATTTGGTCTAACTTTATCCAATAAAAGAGTGAAATGGGAAAGAGGGCTTGAAAACAAATGAATACCAAATGAGAAAATAGAATGTGATAGAGTTTTTACTGATTTGTTCCTGTGGTTCAGTTGATCGTTGTGAGAATTTCTCTTTTGGAGAAGTTTACACACACTATATCATATTACAGGGGTATGAAGTTTATTATTAACTGTTTAACACCTATACTATTGATAGTAACTATTAACATGGATTTTTATAAAAGTCATTTTAAGTCTAAATTATTTTAAATGGATAAATAAAGTCTAATTTACACATTGGTATGTGTTGTATGTATAAAATACTCCAAAATCTCTATGAATAATTTTAAGTGTTTGTTTTGCAGCCTTGCATTGCATCCTGGACGAGTATTGGTAGCAACAGGACAAGTTGGGAACGAGCCTTATACCTGCGTTTGGGATTCATACACTGTACAGACCATAGCGATTCTGAAGGATGTCCACACACATGGTATAGCTTGCTTATCTTTTGACTTAGATGGTCAGGTACGTGATAATTTTTTAAAGTATATTTTAAATATATGTACTGGAAGAAATTATTGTAAAGCTATACGTATTAAATCAGAGAATAGTTGATGAAAAGTATTGGTTCAAGTATGGAGGTGGGTAGATGAGATGAGTAGTTGGTGTGTATAAGAAAACATAAGAACAAGAAGGAGGTTTAAAAAAATTTCTTCAAGAACTTTTCAATTAAATTAATTATTACCATGAAGCCCTGGCTGGTGTAGCTTAGTGGATTGGTGCTGGCCTGCGAACCAAAAGGTCACTGGTTCAATTCCCAGTCAGGGCACATGCCTGGGTTGTGAGCCAATTCCCCAGTTGGGGGCATATGAGAGGCAGCCACACATGGATGTTTCTCTCCTCTCTGCAACTGCACATAGATATCTCTCTCTCTCTCTTTCTCCTTCCCTTCCTCTTTCTCTAAAAATAAATAAATAAAATCTTTTTTTTAAATATTTTTATTTATTTTTTAGAGAGTGGGGAAGGGAAGGAGTAAGAGAGGGAGAGAAGCATCAATGTGTGGTTGCCTCTGGTCCCCAGCTGGGGACCTGGCCCGCAACCCAGGCATGTGCCCTGACCGGGAACCGAACCTGGACCCCGTGGTTCACAGGCCGGCGCTCAACCACTGAGCCATGCCAGCCAGGGCAATAAAATCTTTAAAAATGGAATTAATTATTACCATGAAAGCCAAAAAGATTCTGATTTAGTAGAATATTACCTGGTTCTAGAAAATTTCCCAGGTTATGTGTATGGACAAGACAGATGGAAGACATCTTAGAAAAATTAGGACTCTCTATGTAGAGTTGTATACATTTTAATTTTTAGTTATTTTAAACTTTTCTATTAGAATTACATTTTTATCAAAAATGAGGCATTTTCTATATGAACTATTTTTTATACAAAGTCAAGGTTCAAAACAAAGGATATAATTATCATTTCACTTACTTTACTAACCAGTTTCCAAATTATTATTTACTTCTAGTCAATGATTTTTAAAAGATTTTGTTATTGAGAGAGAAGAAGGGAGGGAGAAAGAGGGGGAGAGAAATATCTGTGAGGTTGTAGAGAGGAGAGAAACAACCATGTGTGGGCTGCCTCTCATTTGGCTCACAACCTAGTCATGTTGCCCTGACTGGGAATCAAACCAGCGACTTTTTGGTTCACAGGCTGGCTCCTTAACCACTACACTACACCAGCCAGGGCACCAATGATTTTTTTAAAAAAGATTTTATATATTTTTAGAGGGAGGGGAAGGGAGAAAGAGAGGGAGAAAAACATCAATGTGGTTGTTTTTTCCGTGCCCCCCTACTGGGTACCTGGCCTGCAACCCAGGCATGTGCCCTGACTGGGAATCAAACTGGTGACCCTTTGGTTCTCAGGCTGGCACCCAATCCACTGAGCCACACCAGCCAGGGATCAATGATTTTTAAAAAATTAAGCAAGGCAACAGGGTTTTTTTTTTTTTTGTGGTGCTTTAATGGGCTTTGTTATACCTATAACATATTTAAGAAGTGGTAAGAAGTTGGATTTTGCAGATGTGGTTAATTTATAGTCTTTAAAAGTTTGATGTTAAAATCAGACTTTAAGAATTATTTTAGACCCGCTCCCGGGGTGGGGGCGGGGGGAGCGCAAGCTGAGCCCTCCCTCTCCCTCCAGGTAGAACGTGCTGGGCCTGCAGGGCGCCCTCCTTGGCCACTTCATCGAGCCCGTGTACCTGCACAGCATCACAGCATCATCGTGGGCAGCCTGCACCACGGGCCACCTCTGCCGGGTCATGAGCCACAGGACCGAGGACATCGGCCAGCTGCCCGCCGCACGGGCACAACCGGCCCCTGCTCAGCGGCGTGAGCAGTGCAGAGGCCCGCCAGCCCGGAAAGTCTTCCCACTTCAGCGTGAACTGGGTCTTGGGCAACTCGGACTTGGAGGTCCTGGACGCCACCACCGGGAAGCGGAGCTGCGGGGCCTCCTCCCGGCTCTGCAAGCATGTGCTTTCGGCCCGGTGGGCGCGGCTGTACGGAAAGAAATCCACGAGCCTGTGATGTTCGGAGAAGCAGCGACACTTGAACGGGGAAGGACACGCTGCGTGTCAGACGGCGACCCCCCAGGTGGCTGGAAGGGCACCCAACCGCCTCGCAGACAGGCGCCAGTGCAGTGGCTCCCTCTTCTGGATGCATCGGAGGGAATGCGCCTCTTCAGGCTGGAGGGTCGCCTTCAAAGGTGGCACCAAGGCACTGCCAGTTAGAAGTAACCCCCAGGCACCTCCCCTGTGTCTCCTGCCCCCCACAGGCCTCTCCAGGTTGCACTTGGTTCTCACTAGCACAAGGTTATAGATCCTTCGAGATAAGCCACAAGCCAAGAGAAAAACCATGGGCTCCTCCCCAAAGAAGCCAGTAAGACCACCCTGTCATTTTCATTATTCAGTGCTCTGCCGGGTCTCCTTTCACAGAGTATTTGGGATGCACAATCTTAAAGAAACCCTGAAACAGGACCAGAGAAATGAGGCCACTGCTACAGAGCAAAGAAGCCAGGTCTCACTAAACTGTCCTTAAACTCCTGATAACTAACTTAGTGTCACAGGTGTCCTGTGCCCATTCCGTCCATCTCGGCTCAGTGTCTCCAGCAGATAATGAAGTCCGGGCTGTGGAAGGGTAGGCACCGCCTCAAAGCTTCCCACCAGGTACTGAGGAAACCCCATCCTAGACCAAATTCTGTCTTAGGAACTAAATAGTTCTTAGAAAGCAAGCAAGAAAAAAACCACACGGAACAACCTTGACTCTGTGCTTAAGCACCCCCAGCCCTTTGTTCTTTCAGGCGCCCCACCAATGCCTTGCGTGACAGAAAAAATTTCACTTAAAGCCGCTATGAAAATACAGGTGGCAGAATGCTGTCCCCCTCCAACCAGGCGTCAGACAACAGAATGCTCTTGTGCACGCTGGGCGCAGGACCACTGGGATTCGGCCCCGGGCACCATCCGAAGACTGAGGGGAGGGACTGGAACCCTGATCGTGCAAAGCAAGGAGCCCCTCTAACATACCTGTAGTTGGTCCACACACCTTGAACTTTGACTTTGGTCCCTTGAGAACTCATTTCTAATACCCTTCATGCTAGTTGACAGGTCTCCGGTTGCAACACCCACACCTGAATTCACCGTGCTGAGTCTCGAAGGCTGGCTCTGGGCTCCCACTTAGAACCCCAGCTGACCATGGGGTCCATCCTGAGAGCACAGGCTCCCACTCAGCCCAGGAAACACAAGCATAGCATCAGGCTGTATATATTCAGGTAAGAATTACAGATATCACACCAGCGAGGCAAACAATGAAATAAATGAATGGTAGATGTTTGTTACAAAATAATAAGTAGAGATATTAGTATGGAAATAGAAGCTTTTCCTGGGGTTTCATATTAGGTCATATCTGTCCCTCAAGTTCTTTTAGAAAGTAAAATGACATGGTAGTAGACAACTTCTTCAAGAGAAAGTTTCCAAAGATATGAAAATGTTTTGCAAATATACTCACACTGATCTTTTAAAAAAATTAAAATCAAAATCTTAATTTGTTTAAAAAAAAGAATTATTTTAACTTTTAGGAAAATTTTTAATTATCTGCATTTCAATTTATAAAATTAATTTCACCGATCTAGACTTAATAGGAACAGATTTGCCCTGGCTGGCATGGCTCAGTGGTTGAGCGCCAGCCTGCAAACCACGAGGTCCGGGTTCAGTTCCTGGTCAGGGCACATGCCTGGGTTGTGGGCCAGGTCCCCAGCTGGGGACCAGAGGCAACCACACATTGGTGCTTCTCTCCCTCTCTTGCTCCTTCCCTTCCCCACTCTCTAAAAAAATAAATAAATAAAAAGATATTTAAAAAAAATAGGAACAGATTATATTGTATTCTCTTTCCTTGAAAATGATAGCCAGTAGATGTTTTATTTATAACTCTGAGGAATAGCTCCTCCGAGTTGCATAGATACATATGACTTTCTGGGTAAGAGTCTGGTAAGGGATCTATAACGACTTAACTGGAACCTCTTATTCGGGGAAAAATGTGCTTCTTGGGTTAAAATCATGAGTAGCAGTGATGGGTAATCACAGAACCTTAATTTGTGGGCCCTCTTTGCTGTAATTTTTCAAGTCTCTTAATGTCCTTACGTCAGAATTTCATTTTCTTTATAAAAGAAAATACTGTTCTTTACCTACTTTACATGAGATTATATTTTTATGAAACAAAGCTACTAAGTTGTTTTTTAAAAAAATCATTTACTAAAGGTGTTTTAACTGTGTATACTTTAAGCATAGATGCTTTCTTCTTAATTTTAATTACCTTTTGTAAATGTAATATATTGCATTACCGAAGAAGTTCTCTTACACATTCATGGAGAAATTATGTCCATAGCTTTTCTTAGTCGAAAGCCTTTAATTTCATTTACTTTAAGCAACTTAGAAGAAAAGTCTTGGGTATGTATATTTTACTATCACAGATCTTCATGAAAACATGTTACTTAAAAATCTAAACTTATAAAAACATAATAGCTAAAAGTTATTGAGCACATACTAAGTATAAGGCATTGTGCTAAGCCTGCATTATTTCATTTAATCCTCACAACCCTATGAAATAGACACTACTATTATCTCTGTTTTACAGATAAAGAAACTGAGACTGACTGGAATTAGAGGGTCATTTTTACAGAAATACTAGAAGAGGTTGCTGATTTTTTTCAAGGGCCTTTCAGTAATCTGATATCTAGACATATCTCAGTTGCCTACAGCATTATTTTTGAATTTCCTTGTATTGCTCTTCTACGATCCTAACTTCTCATAGTTTTCAGTATTTGACTAATATTTACTCCATTAAATTCTGCATCTTTTGCAAAATTAGTGATTTGTACTTTGTGACACTGTAACAATTAGTTCTTACATAATGAACACTGAGATCGCAAGGATCCCCAAACTAGAATTGAGCTACCCATTATGTGAACGTTTCACAGTTGCAGAAACACATAGGGTTTGTCTAGTTGTGGCTATTGGAGTACTTCTCTTGCTTGATTATTTAGTGTGCTAGAACTTTTTATTTTTATTTTTATTTTTTTTTATATTTTTTTTATTATTTATTTTTTTAGAGAGTAGGGAAGGGAAGGAGTAAGAGAGGGAGAGAAGCATCAATGTGTGGTTGCCTCTGGTCCCCAACTGGGGACCCGGCCTGCAACCCAGGCATGTGCCCTGACTGGGAACCAAACCCGGACCCCGTGGTTCGCAGGCCGGTGCTCAACCACTGAGCCATGCCAGCCAGGGCAGAACTTTTTACTAAATATTTTCAATTCAGTTAGTAGACAGAACCAAGCTTTCGTTTTGGAATAGGATCAGGGAGAAATTTGGAAAGCTAGATAGAGGCTTTTTTAAAATCCAATTTTCTTTTTCTCCCTTCACTATACTTCTTAGTTATCTTTAAAGGAGCCTTTCCTTCTGTCTGCTGCTTAAATGTCAGTGTTCTTTAGGAGTTTGTAAGCCTTTTCTTTTCACTTATTCTCTCTAGGTGGTTATCTCGATCCATAATTTTAGCTTCCGTATCAGTTAATTCTGGTCCCAGCTTCTCCCTTCACACATGCTCCCTGAATGCCATGTAGATACACCATATATTATGTATTTAGAACTGAATTCTCTCTATTTTTGTTCCAGCTCTATTTTTAAAGAACAGCATCCTGGCCCTGGCTGGCGTAGCGTAATGGTTAAGGAGCCAGCCTGCGAACCAAACAGTCGCTGGTTCGATTCCCAGTCGGGGCAACATGACTAGGTTGTGAGCCAAGTGAGAGGCAGCCACACATGGTTGTTTCTCTCCTCTCTGCAACCACACAGATGTTTCTCTCCCTCTCTTTCTCCCTCCCTTCCCCTCTCTCAATAAATAAATAAATAAAATCTTAAAAAAAAAAAAAAAGAACAGCCTCCTTCCCCTGGCTTCTAGCCTACCTCTCCAGTCTTGACTTACTGCACTTCCAGCCGGCTCTCCTTCCCACAGCCATGCTGAGTTAGTAGTGGTGTTTCCTGAGAGCACTGTGATATGTCTCATCTCGGTCTGAAATGCACTTTCTCTCACTTTTCTATCCAACTATTTCTTACTTTGTCTTCCAGGATGTGGTTCAAACACTACTTTTATTGGAGGACTTTCTTTATTCTCATCCTTACCTGCTAGTCTGGGTTAAATGTGTGAACAAATGATAAAATAAAAATACATGTATACCTGAAACAAATATAATGCTGTATACCAAGTGTAATTGAAAAAAAAACCAATAATAATAAAAATAAATTTTAAAAAAAGAGGCAAAGGCACAGACCACCAAACACAATCATAATAACAAAGACCGCCAATTAATTTGCAGTTAGCCAAAAACAAACAGCATACTTCAAAGTCAAACTAAAGATGTCTCTTTTTAAAGTCCCCCCACTCCTCCCCACTGGCCACAGAATTCTGAAAGCGATTAAAAGAGAAATTGCATCTAAAAAAAAAAAAGACAAGAAGCTGTGAAAGGGGGTAGTATTTGCTTGGTTATTTCTAGCTTTTTCTTTCTGCTGTTGCTTAACCTGTGCTTAGGGAGATTGATTTTGGCCATGATAATATTTGTTGCTGCTACAGAGAAAGTGCTCCCAGGTCTATTTTGTTACTACCTATTCAGAGCCTGATGTTTTGAGGCTCTCTGGAGACAACAGGGAGGTTTAAACCTTTTGGCCAGTTGCAGTTTGCAGTGTGTGTGATGACCTGATTCAGAGAAGAGAGCCATTGGTGGAAAGGACAGAGCCCCTCTATTAATCACATTGTAGTCGTTGTGTGAGATTTTAATTGCTGCAGCAAGAGGTAGATGTCTTTGTTTCAGCTAGATATTTGCTGATACCCTCTAGTTTCCAAATACTAAAGACCTCAGGAGAAGTGGCCCCAGCTGGCATAGCTTAGTGGGTAAGGTGCCGGCCTGAGGACCAAAAAGTCACTGGTTTGATTCTCAGCTGGGGCACATGCCTGGGTTGTGAGCCAAGTGAGAGGCAGCCACACATGGTTGTTTCTCTCCTCTCTGCAACTGCACATAGATATTTCTCTCCCTCTCTTTCTCCCTTCCTTCCTCTCAATAAATGAATAAATAAAATCTTTAAAAAGAAATAAAGACCTCAGGAGATGCAGATGATCTCTCCTTGGTCCGCAGCACTTGTACTAGTATGATTTGCTGGACAGCCATAATAAATTATTTTTGGTCTCCTTCCTTTTTTAAAAAAAAAATATATTCTTTTTTTTTTTTTTTTTTTTTTTTAGAAAGTGGGGAAGGGAAAAGAGTAATAGAGGGAGAGAAGCATCAATGTGTGGTTGCCTGTGGTCCTGGCCTGCAACCCAGGCATTTGCCCTGACAGGGAACCAAACCTGGACCCGGTGATTCGCAGGCCGGCGCTCAACCACTTAGCTATGCCAGCCAGGGTGGTCTTCCTTGTTTAAAAAAGATATTTATTTATTTATTTCTAGAGAGAGGGGAAGGGGAAGGAACGAGAGAGGGATAGAAGCATTAATGTGTGGTTGCCTCTGGTGCACCCCCAACTGGGGACCTGGACTGCAACCCAGGCATGTACCCTGACTGGGAATCGAACCTGGACTGTGTGGGTTGCAGGCTGGTGTTCAATCCACTGAGCCACACCAGTTCTCTGTCTTCTTATGTGAGCCATTCATTGCACCCATTTGGGGGATTGAAAAGTAACTATACAGAAACCATTTCTAACTAGGTATTAGATGATATTTCTCGTTTGGACAGGGAGAGGACATGATTTTTTTTTTTAAAGATTTTATTTATTCATTTATTGAGGGAGAGGAAGGAAGGGAGAACGAGAGGGGGAGAAATAGAAATATCTGTGTGGTTGCAGGGAGGAGAGAAACAACCATTGTGTGGCTGCCTCTCACTTGGCTTAGTGTTGTCCCAACTGGGACTCGAACCAGTGACTTTTTTGGTTCACAGGCGGGCACCTTATCCACTATGCTATGCCAGCCAGCTGGACATGAATTCTTTTTTTTTTTTTTTTTAAGATTTTATTTATGTATTTGTTTGTTTGTTAAGAGAGGAAAAGGAAGGGAGAACAAGAGGGAGAGAAATAGAAATATCCGTGTGGTTGCAGAGAGGAATGAAACAACCATGTGTGGCCGCCTCTCACTTGGCTCAATGTTGCCCCGACTGGGAATTGAACTAATGACTTTTTTGGTTTGCAGGCCAGCTCCTTATCCACTAAGCTACACCAGCCAGGGCAGGATATGAATTCTTAAAGCTAATTATGATCATGGTAAAATGATGATGATGATGATGATGATGATAACAGCAAACACAAAACATGAACCATATTCGAGGTACTCTTCTAACTTCTTTATATACAGGGTAGGGCAAAAGTAGGTTCACAGTTGTATGGAAAAATACACAATGATTAATAAATAATACAAAAATAAACTCTTGTTTTTTGTGCTCAAATAATGGTAGACCTACTTTTGCCCCATCCTGTATGTACGTATGTTAATTTTCATATTAACCCTGTGATGTACTTTTATTATCTCCACTTAAGGTAAAGAAATTAAGGTACAGAGAGGCTAAATAATTGCTCAAAGTCATCTAGTTAGCAAGAGATGGAGCTGGTGTTCAAATCTAGGCAGGCAAGTGTTACGACTGATTTGCAGAGCAAATCTCAAAACTTGAGAAATAAACCTCTCCGAGCCAGTGGGATGCCAGTGGCGGAGTGGAGACTCAGCAGTCTGCCAAAATGGCTCCAACTATGAGGGGATTTTACAGCTTGCTTATATAGGTTCTCTGGGCAGGAAAGGGATACATAGTCTTCTTTTGGCTGACCAATCAGAGACCACTCTCTAAGTTACATAAGTTACTTGTCCAATCACATATCAGCTGGGTCACATGCTGGGGAGGGTGAGGAGCTCTCCAGCCACCTGCTTGTTAGCCATGAACCTGCAGGGGGAGCCTGCAGCCTCCTCAGCAGTCATAAGGGCACTGGGGCAAAGGTCCTGCCAAGATGGCTGCCGCAAGCCTAATAAAAACAACTAGGGAGAATAAACTATACAATTATTACTGAACATAAACTGTGGATCATGTCCAGCATGAACCCTAGATGAGACCACTGCCCCAACCCAAGTACCAGAATCTATGCTGTAAACCAGAGATTGGTACATTTTCTATAACAAGTTGCATGGCAAATAGTTGGAGCTTTGTAGGCGAGGTTGTCTCAGTGACAGCTGCTGGCCTCAGCACTGCGGTATAAAAGCAGTCTTGTTAAAGGGTGTGTGGCTGCCTTCACGTTTGCCTGAGAGTATAGTTTGCGACCCCTGCTTCTAAACCAGTGCTTTTCAAAGTATGTGTTGTGGGTTGGCCCTTGTGATTTCTTCTTTAACCCTTCAGTCACTTACAAGTGTTAAAAGAGGTGAACTCAGAGAAGGGAAAACAGGAGACCACCCTTTTTAAAAGAGGGGTTACAATTCATGAAGGGGAGAAAACCTACCCTGAAAATTTGTAGCCACAAGGAGCATTCTGGTGGTTTTAAGACCTAAATCCACATTAAGCGTGAATCCCTCGAGCGAACTGTATGTGGGTTAATTTCGAAGTATTTGAAAGATTTTCTGCTTAAATTCATATCATTCTGATTTATGTTTTCATAAATCAGAAACTACCCTAGTTTTTCTACCTATTTGGAATAATAAAAGTATCTCATAGGGTAATAACTTCATGTTATTCTGATTTCTGCTTTTGAAAATACAGAAAACATACCATTTATTTTCATTTAAAAAAATCCACTTAGGCTTATTTTGTGATTTTAATAAAACATCATGTGCACTTAGAAAGGGTATGGAAAAATGCATGTATTCTGCCCCGGCTGGCGTGGCTCAGTGGCTCAGTGGTTGAGCGCCGGCCTGCAGACCACGAGGTCCGGGTTCGGTTCCTGGTCAGGGCACATGCCTGGGTTGCGGGCTGGGTCCCCAGTTGGGGACTAGAGGCAACCACACATTGATGCTTCTCTCCCTCTCTTTCTCCCTCCCTTCCCCACTCTCTAAAAATAAATAAATAAATAAATATTAAAAAGAAGAAGAAGAAAGTGGAAGCAAGGGAGATGCGGAGGGGGTAAGGAAAAGAGAACTTCAGCTGGGGACCAAAGGCAACCACACATTGATGCTTCTCTCCCTCTCTTACTCCTTCCCTTCCCCACTCTCTAAAAAATGAATAAATAAATATTTTTTTAAAAAAGCTCTATGTTTTTTCTAACTTAATTTAAACTTGATTTTTAGGCATTTTGATTCCTAACAGCAGACAAAACAGGTAAACAGCATTTCTCAGGTTGACCTTCATGAACACACCTCATGGCCCCCAGAAACGGGCTCCTCTACTGGCAAACAGGACATAGTTCCATCTCAGGCTAAGGAATTCTTTTTTGAGTAGAGGGGTCAAACACTCTGGGATTTACAAGAAATTTCTAGTCCAGGGCTTTTCTGCCACACTTAGGGAAATGCTAGTTTGTGAGGAAAGGGGTCCAGAGAAGGAAGTAAGGACAGAGCAGGCAGCCGGTGTTAAAAACAATTATTGTCCTATGTGCTAGATCTGTGCACACCCCGGGCTCCAGTCCAGTACTGGTGGCCTTGTGAGGTGAGGCTGGCTGGAATGGGCAGCTTCAGTCCTCAGTTTCCATTTGCAAGGCAGCTGCGGCCTCAGGCCCAGGGGCCCTAAGACCCCAGGGAATGAAGGCAGCCCAGTGGCCTGTGGTCCTGCACTGGTAGCAGAGTGATTGAACCCGCTTATTTTAATTAGGACACCTTTTGCCCCATAGCCCTTCTTCTTGGCACACAGCGACACGTAGTGTCACTTGGAGCAGGCTGAGCAGGGCCTGCAGGATGTGACTGTGAAAGTCTCGCATGTGCCGCTGAAACTTGGGCTGGAAGACAGTCTCTTTCCTTTCCTCCCCCTCCTGTGCCCTGGCCTCCTTTACTCTCAAGTGAATTAGGACCTTCTGGTGGGACTCAGTGAACAGGAGCCCTTGACCTCTTTAATCTTCACCAAAAGTCACAAGGGTCACCATTTCCTCTCTCCTTAATTGTGGACATCTCTTCTTAAAATGCCTTTGCTTTATATATTTAGAATATCCCCATTTTTCTCTTAAGGAGGTATCTGGGGCCTAAACTCAAAAGGTGCCCAAGGCCCTGGCTGGCGTGGCTCAGTGGTTGAGCGCCGGCCTGCGAACCATGGGGTCCGGGTTCGGTTCCCAGTCAGGGCACATGCCTGGGTTGCGGGCCGGGTCCCCAGCTGGGGACCAGAGGCAACCACACATTGATGCTTCTCTCCCTCTCTTGCTCCCTCCCTTCACCACTCTCTAAAAATAAATAAATAAAAAGATTTTTTTTTAAAAAAAAAGGTGCCTCAAGAAGAGAGGCGGGCCTGTCCAGGGCTGGGAGTGAGCTGAGAAGCAGTTTCTAGAGTGCCCCTCCTCCGTGTGAAAAGTGCTCGTTTTAAAAAGGCCACTTTTTTTCTACTTGGACAGGCGGGCAGGCACCCTGCCCTGGCCTTGCCTTAGGGATTCCACTACTGCCCAGCTGGAAAGCGGAACAGTGATTACCTTGCAAACCAGGCAGTCGTGCAAAGGGGTGAGGGAAAAAGGAGAGCAGGACCTGGAAAAGGCCAGTATTTTAAAGGAGATGAAAACCTTGCTCTTTTTACAGTTTCTGCAAAAGGTATTTGGATGCAAATTCAGTTGCTATTAGTTCCCCCAGGAAGAGAGACAGATGCTATAAACTTGCTAATGGGCTAATAATTCAAACTGAACTTTTCTGCTGGCCAAGTTTAGAGGCTAAAAAGGCTGAGGACTTCACTGTTTCTATTTCTAAACACAGGCCCCCCACCCCCGTTTGACTGCCCCACTCCCATAGGATAGCAACTTCTCATCCCAGAGGTGGGAGGATCTACTCACTGCTTTCCAGGAAATGGGAGACAAAACACAGGGTCTGAGTCAGGGTACCTGAATGAGGGTGAAGAGAGATTGGCAGATTTAGGTTTTGTGCGAGGAGTCCTTGAAGGAATTTCAGAGCATTTGGCAGTGGGCCTTAAATAATAATTGCTGAGGTGAGCTAAAATGTTGAAATTAAAAATACTATTTTCACACCAGTGGTTCCAGTTATTGTGGGGATGGTGCGGCCAGGCTGACTCTTGAGCCAGAGATGGCACCTAGACGGGCATTAAGGCCCTGAATCCATCTGGGAGAACATGGCGATGTAGACGGGCAATGAGAACTAGGAGGCTGAGAAGATGGATGAAGTATCCAGGACACCCCAGGCACAGAACAGGCATCTCTGGTCTGCTCGAATGAGTCTAGACAGAAGAAGGCAGGTCTTTCCCGGTGTTCCCAGGTTAAATAGGCCTTGAGGCCAGTGCTGGAGGAATAGTCTCGCTGTGCAGAGATGTTTTCAACCCCAGCGGGTTAAGAAGTATGACCTGGGTGAGTCAGGAGTGGTCCACAGTAGGACCATGTCTCCAGTGGGAAAAACAAACTCTCCTGAGAACTTCTGTTTTCACCTCACCTCCTTGTTAAAGTATCTGCACTCCATGTCTGTGACGGGTGCTATGTGTAAAGTTTCTGCTGGAGGACTGGATAGGGCTGGTGGGGGCAGAACTCAAGCCACAGTTGGAAGGATCCTGAATGTTGCCAGGTCCAAAGACCGGTTTGGCCCAGAGGCTCCTCTGGACACTCCAAACTTCTCTTTGGAGAACGAAATAAATCCTACTTGTGAGTGAGCTGTGGGGTTGGGTGAGTTCTTGAGAAGGAGGGAGCTGAAATTGAAGACAGGGAGCTTATGTGCTGCTGGTTTCCCAGTCCCTGGGTTTCCACACCAAAAATGATAATTCTGTGTTCTCCAGTGACCCAGACCAATGCAGTGAGCTGCACTTCTGGGCGCCATGGCTCATTTTCATGTGCCAGCTTTTGTGGGTGTTGGTCCAGGTAGCTCCAGCTCAACCTAAAGTCCTGAAATCTGTCCTGCTGACTTCTGTTCCTCTGGGGCCCACAGAGCCCTGGCCTTCAAACCATCAAACACACCCCTCCACTTCAAGATGCCCTATATACGGCAAGACTTGGGGCTTTCATTTAAATGTGAAGCCTTACTTCTGCCTACAGATGGAAATGAAACCTTTTCCAACCCTTGAGAAGGTCCCAGCTAATCCACCAGAAGACCCTGAGGTGGAGGACTCTCTATAACCCAGGAGGATGCCTCAGTTCAGTTTGCACCACTGAAGCCAACTTCAGCTCCAACAACGTACCCTGAGGCAATATCTCCACACCCAGAGCCTCTTTGGGGTCAGCAATTACCCTTCCAAGAAGTAACTTTTTCACCTTTAGATCTGGAGCACAGTATAACTTCAGAACCTACCATAAATGCTGAATATCCTGTAGCTCTACACCTGAATACAGCTCCTCCAAAACACCCCAAGGTGGCATTTGCACACCCAGGACCTGTTAAGGCTCAGCAACCAACTTTGCCTGAAGACACAGTTCCGCCTTTTGACCTGGAGCTCACCATACCAGCATAACCAACTATGAAGGCTGAACATCCTGTAGCCCTGCAACCGAATATACCTCCTGCAAGGCACACTGAGGTGGCATTACCACACCCTGTGCCTGTTCAGGGTCACCGACCACCTTTGCCTGAAGTCACCATACTATCTCTGGACTTGGAGCTCACCATCACACCACAGCCACCTATGGAGACCGAACATCTTCCAGCCCTAAAGTGCAAAGTTGAGAAAAAAGAAATGCTGAGTTGGAAGTGTTACTTCCCAGTTTCTAACTCTGTTACAAAGGTATAGTGTAAGGGTTTCGCTGAGAAATAAGTTCTCCGAGGAAAAATGCCAGATGAGCCACAAAAATGGGGCGAAGGGTATTTTATTGAAATCTGCGCCACTGGGCGAGATTTCTGGGCCCACGGTATGGGGTGCGGGCTAGGTGTGGGCCCAGGAAGTCACGTGGATTCTGGGGGAATGGCTGCTTTTATTCCCAGGGTCAGGGAGGAGCCAGGGATCCAGGCTCCGGGCCTATCCTGGACTGACCTGGGGTCTCGCAGGAGTTACTAGGGGGCATGGCGGGGCTTTGTTAGTGCTACTGGCGGGAGTAACCAGGTACACAGAGTTAGTTGCTAGGGAAGGTAGCCATGGTCATTTTCAGGTGTCCTCTGCCAACCTTACATATAGTCCTTAAAATGGTATGCTGCTGCTATAAACAGACACATAGACCAATGGAACAGACTTGAGAGTCCCGAAATAAACCAAATTATTTTTAGTTAACTGATTTTTGACCAGGGCACCAAGAATACACAGTGTGGAGAGTATAGTCTCAATCAATGATGCTGGGAAAACAAATACCCACATGCCAAAGAGTGAAATTGGGTCCTATCTACACCACTCTCATTAGCCTTGGCAGATGAAAAAAAAACAAATGTAAATCATTGGAATGCCATCAAACTAAAAAGATTCTGTGCAGTGAAGGAAAGCATCATCAAGATGAAAAGGCAACTTACGGATCAGAATGGTGATGCTCAGGTTAGCCCTGCACTGGACCAGGTTTCTTTCTGAAACCTCACCTCTGCCTACAAATGTGCCTCGGGAAATGGAACCTTTTCCAACCCTTGAGGAGGCCCCTGCTCTTCCACCAGAAGACCCTGAGTGGGAGGAGCCTCTACAACCCGGGATCATGCCTCAGCCCAGTCAGTCTACAGTTCTGCATCCAACTGCAGCTCCTCCAAAGCCCCTTGAGGCAATATTTCTACACTCAGAGCTTCTTCAGGCTCAGTAACTACCCTTGCAGGAAGTGACTTGTTCACCTTTGGACCCGGAGCTCACAATAACATGGCCCATCCTCCCCCTTGCCCAAATGCATGGGTGTCTAAACATGAGTTCGGACCAAGCAGGGTTGTCTGGGGTCATCCCCCTTGATGTGCAGGGGCCTCACAGGAAAATCCTATCAATGTAGTTAATTACTGACTCTCCCAGGAAGCACTGTAAGGATTGGCCATTCCTTGATCTGAGTCCCCTTTTCTGTGCTACATGGCAAAAGGAGAAAACTGAGTCACATGAGGGAGAAACAATAACTGGCTCATCACTCATTTTCATATGGCAGCTGCTGTGGCTGCCAGTCCAGGCCATTCCAGCTCAGCCTAAAGTCCTGGAAGCTGTCTGGCTGACCTCTGTTCCCCTGGGGCACACTGAGCCCTGGCCTTCGATCAGCAAACATTCCCTTTGGATGCCTTATCTAGACAAAGACTTGGACACTTTATTTATACCTGAAGGCTCATGTGTGCCTACAGGTGTCCCTGGGGAAATGGAACGTTTTCCAACCCTTGAGGAGGCCCCAGCTCATCCACCAGAAGACCCTGAGGTGGGAGGACCCTCTACAACCCAGGAGGATGCCTCAGTTCAGTTTGCACCATTGAGGCCGACTTCAGCTCTAACATAGTACCCTGAGGCAATATTTCCACACCCAGAGTCTCTTCAGGATTAGTAACTACCCTTCCAACATGTGACTTTTTCACCTTTAGACCTGGAGCTCACCATAACTTCAGAACCTACTGTAAATGCTGAACATCCTGTAGCTCTACACCTGAATACAGCTCCTCTAAAGAACCCCAAGGTGGCATTTGCACACCCAGAACTTGTTCAGGCTCAGCAGCAGTTTGCCTGAAGTCACAGTTTTGCCTTTGGACTTAAAACTCACCATAAAACCAGAACCAACCAGGAAGGATGACTATCCTGTAGCCATGCAGCTGAATATAGCTCCTCCAAAGCACCCCAAGGTGACATTGCCACTGCCTGAGCCTGTTCAGGCTCACCACCCAACTTTGCCTCATGTCACCGGGCCACCTTTGGACCTGGAGCTCACCATAACAGCACAACCAAATATGGAGACTGAACATCCGGTAGCCCTGCACTGAACACAGCTCCTCCAAAGCACCACAACATGGCATTTCGAAACCCAGACCCTTTTCATGCTGAGCAACCAACTTCACTTGAAATCACAGTTCCCCTTTGGCACTGAGGCTCCCTTTGGAGTTGAAGCTCAGCAAATCCCCAGAACCTACTGTAAAGGCTGAACATCCTGCACCCCTAGAATGGAATACAGGTCCTCCGAGGCATCAGGAGGTCGCTGCAGCCCTACAGCCGAATATAGCTTCTCCAAACCGTCTCGAGGTGGCATTTTCACACCCAAAGTCCGGTCGGGGTTAACAACAACCTTTGCCTGAAGTCACAGTTTGATTTGGGACTAGGAGCTCACCAGAACACCAGAACCTACTGTGAAGGCTGAGAGTCCTGGAACCCTGAGAGCCGAATACAGCTCCCCCTAAGCACCCAGATACGGGTGCTCCACACCCAGGGTTGTTCTCAGACAACAACCAACTCTGCCTGACCTGACATTTGAACCTTTGGACCTGGAGCTCACCATAGCACCAGAACCTACTGTGAAGGCTGAATAAATAGCCTGTAGCCCTGCAGCCACATAGAGCTCCTAGGAAACAAAAACCTCGCGGTGGCATTTTCACACCCACAGCCTGTTTACCCGAGCAACCAAGGTTGCCTGCAGTCAC
This sequence comes from Saccopteryx leptura, assembly GCF_036850995.1. NCBI lineage: Eukaryota > Metazoa > Chordata > Mammalia > Chiroptera > Emballonuridae > Saccopteryx > Saccopteryx leptura. The sequence continues at coordinate 49,744 of NW_027095760.1, forward strand.
AGTTTCCCCATAGGACCCGGAGGTCACCGCAACACTGGACACTACTGAAAAGGCTGAAAGTCCTACAGCCCTGCAGCTGAATACAGCTTCTCCAAAGTGCCTGCTGGTGGCATTTCCACACCTGGACCCTTCTCATGCTGAGCAACTAACTTTGCTCCAAGTCACAGTTCCCTCTTTGGAGTTGAAGCTCACCCAATCACCGCGACCTACTGTAAAGCCTGAATATCCTGCGCGTCTTGAATCAATTACAGCTCCTCCAGAACACAGCAAGGTTTGCGTTCTGACACCCCAGAGCTTGTCTAGGATCAGCAACTGCTTTGCCTGAATTCATAGTTAACACCCTTCCACTTGGAGTGCACCCGAATACCAGAACCTGCTGTGGAGGCTGAAAGTCCTGCAGCCTGGCAGCCAGATATATCTCCTCCAAAGCAACCCGAGGTGGCAGTTCACTCCCAGAGCTTGTTCACACTCAGCCACCAAAATTTCCTAAATTGACATTCCCACGTTTGGACCCGGAGGGCAACATAACTCCAAAACCACTTTAAGGGCTGAATATCCTTCAGTCCTGCAGCTGAACACAACTCCTCCAAAACGCCCCAAGGTGACATTTCTTGTTCAGTCTCAGCAGCCAATCTTGACTGGAATGAACCTTATCATTCTGAGCCATCAGTCCCACCTGAGACAGGTCCTCCAACAGCTGAACAGAATGCCAAGAGGGACATGTGTGAGCTCTGTCCCGTCTGCAGGGAAAAGGACAGTTTGATCTCTGGTGATTTGGGGGGAAAGACTCACTCTGTGGTCACGGTCAGCCTAAGACAATTGAAGTTTGCCTCAGTGAAGGTTGGAACCTGAAGCAGGGGAGGGGTGATTTGTTGAAACAGACCCTCCAGCCTCACTCTAGTCTGCAGAGACTTCAGCCTTTGCCACCCGTGTAAGAACCTCATAAGAGACCTAGAGTCAGAGCTGCCTGAGCCACTGCTGTATTCGTGACTGAATGGAATCGTGAGGAACAATTTATCATTGTTTTTAAACCCTTATTTTCATGTAATCTGTTTTGTAGCATCAGATGATCAATACATGGTGTGGTATAGGGGTCAGCTAGACACACCTGAGACTCTTGGAGCTGGGATGTTAATGCATGGTGCCCATGTAATGGCAGGGGACTTGGATCCAGACTCCAAGTCTTCCTTCACCATAATATTTACCATGAACCCATAGCTTTTCATGGGCACAAAGTACCTTGATGCCTGTCATGTATAGAGGACCTGAGTACAAATATAAAGTAACACTTTGCTGTTGGGGGGAACATACAAGTGGAACACTTACAGTCCCCAAGCTCTCAGAGAAGGGGATTAGGCCAGACTTCGTTGTGGTGTATGTCCCGGGGGGAGCGCTCCTGTAGAGAGGATGCCTGCCTGGAAAGCATCAAGTGTCTAAGGAAGAGGAGGCAGGGAGCATCTTACATCAACCACTGGGAGCTGCCATGATGAATGAAATAATCTTATTGAAAAGGGGGCTCTATTTTTCAGGACTTGCTGGTATGAACTGCTGAGCTACCAAAAGGGGACAGGAGATGAGTCTCCAGGACTGACCCACTTGTCTCTCTTCACCTCCTGGATTTCTAGCCTTCACTGATCTCCGTTCCTGGGCTGTGCTGTAAACAGCAATATTTGCTGGCTCCCTGGTCAGCAGAGAAAGACGCTTGTGTTTCACTGTAGTAAGAAACTTTGGGAGGTAACTTGGTCAGATACAAAACAGCATCAGCAAACTTATAAACTGAAGGCCCATTCACACTGTCTGGAACCCTCTTAACTATTTTAGATAAGAATCTAAATTGTCCCCAGTGATTTCCCCTTTATCCTTATTGAAAACCACACCCCCATCAGACAAATGCTTGTCCTGGAGTGTCTGACCCATGTTTTCCTAGCACATGTCACAGACACGTCTATCTACATCCCTTACCAAAGCAGCCTCCTTCTCCAGAAAAAACCCTCCCAGAAAACAGACAGGAAATAGGAATTCTGCATTTCCCTGCTCTCTCCCACTGCAAAGCATGCTGGGCTGTTTCCCAGCCCCACTGCTCCACCAGGAGACTCTGCTTTTGTCCTGTACATGGTTGGCACCATTCCTATTGGGTTACTAAACCACCATTTTCCATGGTCATTTAGGTTGATTATTAAACATTGTTTGCTTAGAATGTCTTTTACTCACTGAGGCATTTAGGTCTCACTGACAGACTAAATGTGAATTAGTGATGACTCTCTTTGCAGATGGAGTGGAAGAACCTGTGCCTTACCACCTGGGGTCAGGCAGCCATGGGTCTGTGCCGAGTGCAGGAGCCAGTGGGTAGGTTTGGTGCTGGGCTGAGCTGGAGGGAGCCCAGAGGCACACACCAGGCCCTCAGTGGGGTCAGGGGAGCTGATGCAGGACAAGTGAAAGGAGAGGTGGCCCCACCAATGCGTTTTCTAAAATGAAGGTCTGAGGGGGAAGTCTTGGGCAATGACTGCTCTCATGCATGTTTCTTTTTTTTTTTTTAATATTTTTATTTATTTATTTTTAGAGAGCGGGGAAGGGAAGGAGCAAGAGAGGGAGAGAAGCATCAATGTGTGGTTGCCTCTGGCCCGCAACCCAGGCATGTGCCCTGACCGGGAACCGAACCCGGACCCCATGGTTCACAGGCCGGCGCTCAACCACTGAGCCATGCCAGCCAGGGCTCATGCATGTTTCTTTACCCCATCTCTCCAATACCTCCCAGCTACCTACCCAACAGTTAGGAGTTTTTTAATTAAAAAACAAAACACAAAAACCTAATGTGAATTTTCCACTAGCTTTTAAGGATGGAGAACCCATTAAACCAACACAGGGCGTACACTTAACGCATGTGTTTAAGGGCTTGGGAGAAAGGCCCCACCATGAAGGTAGGCTCAAGGATCCAAATATTCTACAACCCCAAAGACCTGATGAGCGGTGGGCACTGGATGCTCCTCTGCAGACAGGAGGTCAAGTGCATTGTAAATAACTGGAACCTGGTGAGCCAAGGGACAGAGCACCAGAATAAGTTCTTGGACCAAACAACCTACATTCCGGGAGGATGATGTGTTTTGCAGTTCTGAGGTTCTGGTCATATTGGAAAAACAACTGGGAGAAGACCCACTTCACCCCCGTTTGACCATACTGCTGCTCAAGTAATGACTGGATACCCTAGGAATTCCAGCTTCAGCCCTGCTTTTCTTGCCCCTAGTCCTTATTGTGTATATATAAATACTTAACTGTTTACATTTTAATTTCTTACCTCATGGCTAGTGTTGGTTATGAATTTACTACACATATTAATAGGAGAAAAAAATAAATTTTATCAGCAATGCTGAGACATTTCCACATCCAATTTCTGAACTGCCTGAGGGCAGGGGTTCACTCCCTGGCAATGTCAGGCCTTGCTTTCTTCAGCCATCTCTTCAGCTGCCAAGTCCGATGTACCCATCATGTCCGTTAAAGTGGAAGCTTCACTGTTTCCACTTTGTTAACCTCTTCCTCGTCATTAGTGTCATCATTTACATATAATTTTTGTTCTGTGTTCATCTTCACAGCTTTTATAGGCCAATAAATGTCCCAGGGCCAAAGTGGCCTCCTTCTCTCAAAACCGCCTTCCTCCATTTCCTGTTCCGGTGAGCGTCTCCTACCAGAGAAAAACCCCCGTCCTTCTTTTCCTTGCACTGATGCTATTCTGTAACAAGCCACCAGGACACAGAGAAGAGTCACAGAAACTGCAGCTACTACAATAACAGGTGCTGCCAAGATGAGTTTGTTTTTGTCCCCAGAGCCTGGCTCTTTTGGGAGGAGGGCCCGGGACTCCAGCTTTTCCTCGTCACCCTGGCCTCCCTTTCTCTCTTTTTCCACTTGTTCTGTATCCCAGTCTGCGTTGGGCACCTTCACTTCCCATTCCTTGTGGAGAAGCTTCCTCAGGAGGTTCTGAAGGGCTGACGAGTCCTCTCTCTTTTGGCTTGAAGATGCCATCTCTGGCTCAATGGTCAGCTCGGTGGTAATAGTCTTCTCCCGCCTTTGTAATATTTTCACAAATGAGCCTTCTGCACTTCCTAAGAAGAGTTCTTCACAGTGTGTGTTTGTCGGACATTGATTGTCACAATGCAGTTTCACTGTCTTGCTGACAGCCTCGATGTTATTTTTAAACTGGCAGAAGCAGCAGCCCAAATAGCCAGGTAGGATCAGTTTTTTCCAGCTTAGGGGTCATCACAAGGATGCCCTCAACTGTTTTAAGTGGCACTTGTGTTGCTCCCATGTCTAAATACCTTAATGCTGGCAGTTTAAAAAGATACAGATCTTCAACAGTTGTCAGAGGATTGTGATTAAGAATTACCTTGTGTAAAAACTGCATTCTATGCCAAGCCTGAAATGTTCCAAATCTCACTCTTGTGAGTAAATTATTATGAAGATTTACATGTTGCAAAAAAGGTAGTGATTCAAATGTATTCCTTTCAATACGGTGTATTTTATTGGAGGATATGTCTAAATATCTGAGAGATAGCAAACCTTCAAATGAATCTTTATTCAATTCTTCTAAGTTATTTTCACTGAGGATTAGTTTCTCAACCCAACGGTAAGACTTCCATGTATCTTTGTCAATGTGAGATATTGAGTTCCCATGGAAATTTACGATGGTGAAGGTGCCGTTGTAGGTGCTGGGGTCCAGCACAGGCACTCTGCGGAGCCTCTTCTCTGGGCTGAGACCAGTACAGAGCAATGTCTCATTAATGCAGGTACAGAGCTCACATATGTTCATTTTGCTATCCTGTTCAGTGGTTGGAGGACCTGTTTCAGATGTGTCTGGTTGCTCAGTTCTAATATGGTTGACTTCAGTCAAGGTTGGCTGCGGAGACTGAGAAAGAAATGTTGTCCTGGGGTGCTCTGGAGGAGCTTTAGTCAGCTGCTGGGCTGTAGGATGTTCAGTCTCCTCAGTAGGTTCTAATAGTCTGGTGAGCTCCATGCCCAAAGGTGGAAGGGTGACATCAGACAAGGTTGGCGGCAAAGCGAGAACTGGCTCAGGAGGTGGAAATGTCACTTCAGGGAGCTTTGCAGGAGCTGTAGGATATTCAGCCTCCTCAGTAAGTTCTGGCAATTCGGTGAGCACCCTGTCCATAGATGGATCTGTGACCTCAGTCCACTTTAGAGGAGTTGTATTTGGCTGTGAGGATGCAGGATGTCCAGCCTTTATATTAGGTTGTGGTGTTATGCTTATCTCTAAGGTCAAAGAGGGAACTGTGACTTCAGGCGAAGTTCGTTGTTGAGCCTGAAAAGACTCAGGGTGTGGAAATGCCACATCAGGGTGGTTTGGAGGAGCGATATTCGGCAGCAGAACTACAGGATGTTCAGCCTTTATGGCTGCTTCTGATGGTATGCTGAGTTCCAAGTCCACAGGTGGTATGGTGACTTGAGGCGCAGTTGGTTGCTGAGCCTGAACAGGCTCAGGGTGTGGCAATGCCACCTCAGGGTGTTTTGGAGGAGCTATATTTGGTGGCAGGCCTACAGGATGTTTAGCTTTTACAGTTGGTTGCGGCAATAAGGTGATCTCCAAGTCTAAAGGTGGTATGGTGACTTGAGGCACAGTTGGTTGCTGAGCCTGAACAGGCTCAGGGTGTGGCAATGCCACCTCGGGGTGCTCGAGAGGAGCTATATTCGGTTTTAAGGCGGCAGGATGTTCAGCTTTTACAGTTGGTTGTGGCATTAAGGTGATCGCCAAGTCTAGAGGTGGTATGGTGACTTGAGCCGCAGTTGGTTCCTGAACCTGAACAGGCTCAGGGTGTGGCAATGCCACCTCAGGGTGTTTTAGAGGAGCTATATTTGGTGGCACGGCTAGAGAATATTCAGCCTTAATGGTTGGTTGTGATGGTATGCTGAGTTCCAAGTCCACAGGTGGTATGGTGACTTGAGGCGAAGTTGGTTGCTGAGCCTGAACTGGCTCAGGGTGTGGCAATGCCACCCCGGAGTGCTCTGCAGGAGCTATATTTGGCTTTAAGCCTTCAGGACGTTCAGCCTTTACAGTTGGTTGTGGTATTAAAATAATCTCCAAGTCTAGAGGTGGTATGGTGACTTCAGGTGAAGTTGGTTGCTGAGCCTGACCACGTTCAGGATGTGGCAATGCCACCTGGGGGTGTTCTGGAGAAGCTATATTGGGCTTTAAGGCTTCAGGACGTTCAGCCTTTACAGTTGGTTGTGGTATTAAGGTGATCTCCAAGTCTAGAGGTGGTATGGTGACTTCAGGTGAAGTTGGTTGCTGAGCCTGAAGAGGCTCAGGGTGTGGCAATGCCACCTCAGGGTGCTCTGGAGGAGCTATATTTGGCTTTAAGGCTTCAGGACGTTCAGCCTTTACAGTTGGTTGTGGTATTAAGGTGATCTCCAAGTCTAGAGGTGGTATGGTGACTTCAGGTGAAGTTGGCTGAACCTGAACAGGCTCAGGGTGTGGCAATGCCACCTCAGGGTGCTCTGGAGGAGCTATATTTGGCTTTAAGGCTTCAGGACGTTCAGCCTTTACAGTTGGTTGTGGTATTAAGGTGATCTCCAAGTCTAGAGGTGGCATGCTGACTTCAGGTGAAGTTGGTGGCTGAGCCTGACCACGTTCAGGATGTGGCAATCCCACCTCGGGGTGTTCTGAAGAAGCTATATTTGGCTTTAAGGCTTCAGGACGTTCAGCCTCTACAGTTGGTTGTGGTATTAGGGTGATCTCCAAGTCTAGAGGTGGTATGGTGACTTCAGGTGAAGTTGGTGGCTGAGCCTGAACAGGCTCAGGGTGTGGCAATGCCACCTCGGGGTGCTCTGGAGGAGCTATACTTGGCTTTAAGGCTTCAGGACGTTCAGCCTTTACAGTTGGTTGTGGTATTAAGGTGATCTCCAAGTCTAGAGGTGGTATGGTGACTTCAGGTGAAGTTGGTGACTGAGCCTGAACAGGCTCAGGGTGTGGCAATGCCACCTCGGGGTGTTCTGGAGGAGCTATATTTGGCTTTAAGGCTTCAGGACGTTCAGCCTTTACAGTTGGTTGTGGTATTAAGGTGATCTCCAAGTCTAGAGGTGGTATGGTGACTTCAGGTGAAGTTGGTTGCTGAGCCTGAACAGGTTCAGGGTTTGGCAGGGCCACCTCGGGATGCTCTGGAGGAGCTATATTTGGCTTTAAGGCTTCAGGACGTTCAGCCTTTACAGTTGGTTGTGGTATTAAGGTGATCTCCAAGTCTAGAGGTGGTATGGTGACTTCAGGTGAAGTTGGTTGCTGAGCCTGAACAGGCTCAGGGTGTGGCAATGCCACCTCAGGTTTTTTGGAGGAGCTATATTTGGTGGCAGGCCTACAGGATGTTTAGCTTTTACAGTTGGTTGCGGCAATAAGGTGATCTCCAAGTCTAAAGGTGGTATGGTGACTTGAGGCACAGTTGGTTGCTGAGCCTGAACAGGCTCAGGGTGTGGCAATGCCACCTCGGGGTGCTCGGGAGGAGCTATATTCGGTTTTAAGGCGGCAGGATGTTCAGCTTTTACAGTTGGTTGTGGCATTAAGGTGATCGGCAAGTCTAGAGGTGGTATGGTGACTTGAGCCGCAGTTGGTTCCTGAACCTGAACAGGCTCAGGGTGTGGCAATGCCACCTCAGGGTGTTTTAGAGGAGCTATATTCGGCAGCAGGGCTACAGGATATTCAGCCTTTATGGTTGGTTGTGCTGGTATGCTGAGTTCCAAGTCCACAGGTGGTATGGTGACTTGAGGCGAAGTTGGTTGCTGAGCCTGAACTGGCTCAGGGTGTGGCAATGCCACCCCGGAGTGCTCTGCAGGAGCTATATTTGGCTTTAAGCCTTCAGGACGTTCAGCCTTTACAGTTGGTTGTGGTATTAAGGTGATCTCCAAGTCTAGAGGTGGTATGGTGACTTCAGGTGAAGTTGGTGGCTGAGCATGAACAGGCTCAGGGTGTGGCAATGCCACCTCGGGGTGCTCTGGAGGAGCTATATTTGGCTTTAAGGCTTCAGGATGTTCAGCCTTTACAGTTGGTTGTGGTATTAAGGTGATCTCCAAGTCTAGAGGTGGTATGGTGACTTCAGGTGAAGTTGGTTGCTGAGCCTGAACAGGCTCAGGGTGTGGCAATGCCACCTCGGGGTGCTCTGGAGGAGCTATATTTGGCTTTAAGGCTTCAGGACGTTCAGCCTTTACAGTTGGTTGTGGTATTAAGGTGATCTCCAAGTCTAGAGGTGGTATGGTGACTTCAGGTGGAGTTGGTTGGCTGAGCCTGAACAGGCTCAGGGTGTGGCAGTGCCACCTCGGGGTGCTCTGGAGGAGCTATATTTGGCTTTAAGGCTTCAGGACGTTCAGCCTTTACAGTTGGTTGTGGTATTAAGGTGATCTCCAAGTCTAGAGGTGGTATGGTGACTTCAGGTGAAGTTGGTGGCTGAGCCTGAACAGGCTCAGGCTGTGGCAATGTCCACCTCGGGGTGTTCTGGAGGAGCTATATTTGGCTTTAAGGCTTCAGGACGTTCAGCCTTTACAGTTGGTTGTGGTATTAAGGTGATCTCCAAGTCTAGAGGTGGTATGGTGACTTCAGGTGAAGTTGGTGGCTGAGCCTGAACAGGCTCAGGGTGTGGCAATGCCACCTCGGGGTGCTCCGGAGGAGCTATATTTGGCTTTAAGTCTTCAGGAGCTGCCTGGACTGGCAACCAAAATGGCTGCCATATGAAAATGAGCCATGGGGCCCAAAAATATAGCCCGGACATGATGGGGCAAGTCCAAGTTATAATCGAAGACAAAAGCAAGTCAGGGCAAAGCAAGTGATCCAGATAAGTGAGATACTGGCCTTGCGTGCTGAGCAATAGCCCACAAGTGGCAGCCATGTGACAATTGGCTGCCATGTGACAATTGGCAGCCATGTCACGGAGGTTGTGTCCCTTAACAACAAACCACCCCTGCCCCACCTCAATTCCAACCTTCATTGAGGCAAACTTTGTCTTGGACTGACCATGACCACAAAAGAGTGAGACTTTCCCCCAGAATCAGCAGAGAACAAACTGTCCTTTTTTCCTGCAGATGGAATGACTATTTACAGGGCCTCCCTTCCTCCCTCTCAGGGAGACAGGGTTTGGGATATACACCTGGGAGGCCCAGGCTCCAGCAACCAAAGGAGGGTGGGAAGGAGGCAAGGTGCTAGAGGAGGTGGCAGGTGGCACTGCAGTGCTTCCCAAGAAAGCCACAGGCCCTCGCATCCCGGGAATCTAAAAGTGTTCCTTCAGTTTTGGCCATCTGGACTCCTCCTTTAATTACTAAAGCTGAAATCTAAGAGACAGTCTCTATCCTCTTGGCCATACCGCCTCCAAGAAAAGTAGCTGACTTTTCTTAGGAATCATCTTCACTTTGACATAGTTCCCTTGTCTCACATACACACGAAGCTGAGCTTCTGAGAAGTCATCTTGTAAGAGAAAATAAAAACTTTACATTATTCTAACTTGCCATAAGTTAAATGAATTAGAATAAATGAATTAGACCCTGGCTGGCTTAGCTTAGTGGATTGACGCTGGCCTGCAAACCAAAAAGTCACTGATTCCTAATCAGGGCACATTCCTGGATTGTGAGCCAAGTGAGAGGCAGCCGCACATGAATGTTTCTCTCCCTCTCTTTCTCCAGCCTTTCCTCTTAATAAAGGAAGGAAGGAAGGAAGGAAGGAAGGAAGGAAGGAAGGAAGGAAGGAAGGAAGGAAGGGAGAAAGAAAGAAAGAGGGAAAGAAAGAAATATTTTTTAAAAAAGAATAAATGAATTATCACCCCGGCTGGTGTAGCATAATGAATAAGCAGCTGGCCTGTGAACCAAAAAGTCGCTGGTTCGATTCCCATTTGGGGCAACATGACTGGGTTGTGAGACAAATGAGAGACAACCCACACATGGTTGTTTTTCTCCTCTCTGCAACCACACAGATATTTCTCTCCCTGTCTTTCTCTCTCCCTTCCCCTCTTTCAAGAAATAAAATCTTTTTAAGAAAGAATAAATTAATTAGAATAAATTGTACTAACAAACTCATATAGACTCACAGATTAAAAGTATCCTTGGGAGGGAAAATGGCTGCCAGGTAGAGGGACACTGTTCTGGTGAGCTCTGGGGAGGAACACAGAGATCTGGTTTTCCAGGGGTGCTGTGTACATAAAGAATTGGAAATAATCTGGTCTGGGTGAGGACTGGCCAGAATGAAACACAGAAGATAATTTAAAAGTGGAAGATTGAGCCCAGACTCAGCTAGGATCATCGCTTGAGCCCTGAGTCCTGATGGCTGAGCCTACAGGGTGAGACACTCGCCACAGGCCAGCTGGGGCCGATCTGGGGATCTAGCTGGTAAGTGGCCAATGTTGAGACAACCCCAGTGCAGAGGTCCAGCCCCTGCATGCCCAGGATTTTCCAAAGAATGGACGGGTAGGCACGAATCCTCTAGTGGGATCCGGGAGAACAGCCCACCATCTCTGGCCAGACTGGCTCTCTGAGTAAAATCAGCCTTTATTTTTATAGGGAAGGTTTCACATAATCAATACAAAGATAATGATACAACATAATCATACAGTGGAATAGGACAGATCAGAGTGTACCGAGCAACTTGGGAACAATTTAGGGAGTTTACAGACTGAATAATACAGAATACAGAACTCAATCCTGCCAAGAAACAGTAATAGTAACTTTACAGAACAAGAAATCTATGTTGAACAAAGAGGTCCTGAATAAAGGAATAATAGTGCTGTGTGCAAGTGTTTGACTAGCTATTTTTAATTATGTGTTATTTATCTTAGAAATGTTTCAATGGGAGCTGGTGCTGTGTGAATTTCTGCAGAATGTTACAAACTGGCTGTGCTCAGCCTTAACTATTTTTTCTTTCTTAAGCTTCTTGGGGGTTTAACTCCTTGTATTCAAGTGCATAAATCATGAGCTTTATTTTTCTTTATATGTGACATGCCAATTATCTTAATTCTTAATGGGGAGAGTAGTTACTTTCATAATGTTGAAATCTGTTGGGAGATAGTTTGTGAGGAGTTCCTATGGGAGGGAAGTAAGTGATTTGTTAAAGGGATTTCTATTTTATGGTCACTAAGCAATCTTGTATAAGTTATTAAAGGAACCATGCAGTTTATAGCAAAACATCTAATCATTTCATTACTGAGTATTAGCAACACCATATATACAGGGAGAGACGCACGTGAGGTGCAGCTCTAGCGTGAATTCTGGTCAGGGATCTCGGAGGTGACCCAACACTGTGTCCTTGGATGCCCCAAGGCCGCTCCCAAGATTGCTCCAGGGAGTCTTATCTAGCTAAAGCACAAGGACATTGGGATGCTGAGTACAGCTTCCGTGACCTGACTTAGCCTGCCTGCAGGCCTTTGTCAGGGGGCATCTCTCATGTCCTTAAATGTCCTATGCATGGCCCCTGTGCGACTGTGCCTGTCTTAGGTTGTTCCTTCCCTGAGGAATCTTACCTGTCTCTGGCTAACCAGCCATCCTCTGGGGCCAAGCAAGGTGATGTGAGGTGTGCATAGGTGCCCCTGCCTTGCAGGTGGCATCACATCCATCCTGACTATGTCAAAGGTCAGTTATATGCTGGCTCCTGGCACCCCAGGTGGGTACATCTAGTGTGCACAAGGGCTCCTCAGGCTGAAGCTATGCACCGGGGTGCTACCGGCCCAGAACAAAGAATCCTGGTGGGAGACCAGCCAAGACTGAGACGTACATAGAGCAATGGCAGTTTTTCTGGGCAACTTCCAAAGGACGCAGCTGAGAGACCTGATAAACAAACAAGCATGGTGAATCTTGCTTATCCCCAGGTCTGAAAAACCCCAGAGCCATGGGACTGGGGGAGGGGAGGGGAAGGAACCAGCCTCCCTCCATTGGGGAGAGACTCCCTGACTCCAGAGAAAGAGGAGGAAATATTGGCTCTCAGCAACTCAGATTATAGGTAGAAAGCAAGCGCCGGCAGTGGGAGGGGCTCCTTGACAGTAGTTGAGCAGGAGAGAAGTACATCCTGCCTCCAAAGGAAAAGGTTGGGCTATTTGCTCTCAGTGACTCAGATTACAGGGAGAAAGAGAGTGCCTGTGGTGGGAGGGGCTCTTTGCCCAAAAAAGTGTGAAGCTGGAGAGAAGTGCGGTGGGACCAGCATCCAGCAGAGGGTGGGGTCAGAGAATTTCTGGTTGGCTTGAGCATGAGATAAGCCCCAACAGACTGCTGAGCCAACTTCCCAGAGAGCCCAACCTGCACAGTGAACATAGTAAACTCAGACTGTGGTCATAAGCATCCAGAATCCCCTGGAGAGGCATTGGAAGGCTATGGAGGCAGTAATGAGACTCAAACACGGCATTTGGACATATTAAAAACACTACTTTTTTGTTGTTTTTTCTTTTTTTTCTTTTTCTTGTTCAATTTTTGGTATTTACATTATTTTGAACTGATTCCACCTTCATTTTTCTTTTACCCTGCTTTGAAGCACATAATTTTTTAAGAATTCTTTTTCTTTTCCATTTCTCATCATTTAAATTTAAAACCATTTTTTTTTAAAGATTTTATTTATTTATTTTGAGAGAGGGGAAGGGAGAGAGAAAGAGAGGGAGAGAAATATCTGTGTGGTTGCAGAGAGGAGAGAAACAACCATGTGTGGGCTGCCTCTCATTTGTCTCACAACCTAGTCATGTTGCCAAAACCATTTTTTTTTTTTTGTGGATGTAATTAGATTTTTTCTTTCCCTTTTTCCCTCCCTCTTTTTTCTCTCTTCTATTTCTTTCTCACCTTTTTAAAATATAAATTTCTACACTTTATTTTAGCTTTTATTATATTTTCTTAGGTCTTTATTTTTCTGCAGTGGGAGGAACCTGTATATGCCAATTCTTTACAAACTTGGGATTGGTTTGCAGTGGATTGTCCACTTCTCCAATTTTTCTTTCTTTTTTTTCTCTTAAATAACTTCATCTCCTAACTTTCCATCTTTTCTCTTTCTACTTTTATAATAGTCTCCCCATATTTGCTCTTCCTACTTTGATTCCAGTCTCTTCATTCTCCTCCTACACTAAAGCCTCACAGTTTATCTCCTAAAGTGAACCTTACTCAGCTCCAAATTCCTTCCTTCATATCAATTAATAGGGTAATATAAGCCCTCTTCAGGTTGTGTACAGAAGCTAATGTAAGGGAGAATATGTATGTAAGTCTATAGGGGTATGGATAATTGTAATCTGTAATTGTATATCATAATTGGACTTTGGTTCTTCCTATACTGTGTTTTCTTCAAACACCACATAGCAACTCCTCCAACATCCCCAGCACACAAAAAAGCAAGGAAAACAGTGAGCACCAGAGATCCAACTGGAGAGAATACATACTCAGCAGGACAGACCACTCAATTTGAACCAGAGGCAGTGCTTGATACTCTGTTCTCTGCTTCAGACTTACAGAATTGGAAAAATCCCAACCCCTCGTAAAGGGAGGATCCTCAGAGAATGACACATTTTATCAACTCGTTTTTTTCCCCACTCATCATCTGAACTAGGCAGATACACAGGCTCTCCTTAACATCTCATTAACCACAGATGAGAGCCTTATCAATAAAGCTATGAAGAGGCCCAATGACTCCACCAACAGAATCCCAAGGCAACCCCAACCCAACTGGGGCAATACCCTTGACAGAGCCTGACTGGCGCCCAAATACTGGGGCCTAACCTTCCTGGGACACTACAGAATGTGCAAACGGGCCCCAGCTGGCGTAGCATAATGGTTAAGGAGCCGGCCTGCGAACCAAACAGTCGCTGGTTCGATTCCCAGTCGGGGCAACAGGACTAGGTTGTGAGACAAATGAGAGGCAACCCACACATGGTTGTTTCTCTCCTCTCTGCAACCACACAGATATTTCTCTCCCTCTCTTTCTCTCTCCCTTCCCCTCTCTCAAAATAAATAAATAAAATCTTAAAAAAAAAAAAAGAATGTGCAAACTGGAAGGATTTGAGAGAGGGGTGTGTAAAACAAAAGATCCAGAACACGATGACCACTTAGTGGGACAAGTTGGTGTGAAACAAGATTCTATGGCTAGTTCCAGTGATATCCCCCACCCTTTTTCTGAAACCCTGTCCTTGCTTTGAGTTTCTGTTTTAAAAAGCAATTGAGGCGCCCTGGCTGGCGTGGCTCAGTGGTTGAGCACTGGCCTGTGAACCATGGGGTAAGGCCAACTCCGGGGACTTCTCTGTGACTGGCAGAGCAAGGTGAGCTTCCAGCTGCTAGGCCACCGCTCCTCCTGGGGGGCGGTGGAGGACCCCTCCCAGTCGGAGGTGTCTAAGTCACAGCCTCTTAATTTAGTCTTGGTGTCTTCTCGAAATTAAGAAAATAACGTCCATTTTAAAAGTACACACTTTCTTGCACCAAGACTTGGCAGGCCCTAGCTTACAGTCAAACCGGTATCTGCGTTCTGTTCCCAATGGGTTTTTCTTTTTTCTGTTCTCAGGCGCGATGCGGGCTCCTCTTTGACTGGGCCCCCATGGTCTCAGGTTGCCAAGCAGAGATGGACACAGCCCGCTCCTCCTCCCGCTGGTCCCTGGGTCCCGCCCAGGTCCTACACAGGCAGCCTTCCGCAGGGCAGCCGTGGGCTCAGAGATGGAACCGCTGTACCTGGCCTGGAGTTATTTTAGGCACAGGAATTTACAGCTCTGTGCAGATCTATGCACACAGTTGCTGGAGAAGTCCCCTTATGATCAGGTACCTGCCGGACCTCATCAGCCCTGTGGATCCTGTTGATGAGACCAAGGGCTTCGGGGGATCTCCAGGCCCCCGGGTGGGGACTCGAGGGGTGAAGGCCCAGAATGAAGTTGACTGTGCGGTCAGCTCAGGCGCCTGCAGTGAGACCTGTGGAGCCGTGGCCAGCGGGTCCCTGTCCACTGCTTACCCGAGTCAGAAGGGATCCAAGATTTCTGTGCCCTGATCTCCCCCTCCTCAAACTTCAGCAGCTCTTCAACTTCAAGTGTCCCTGAAAGGAACACTTAAAGCTCAGACTTTACCTTGTAGAGGAACTGTAAATAATCATATATACTTGCAAGCGAATGGGTCCTTAAAGCTCGCTGCACGTGCTTTAATTTCTAAAGCAATTACATATAAACATAAAGATCTGTAACTTTTTTTTTTTCCAGGCTCACTCATCTGTCTAGCAGGAGATTTCTCCATATCTGTTGATTTGAGGTTTTTCCTCATCCTCCTCATTTGCTAGTGATTCTACGTATCTCTACAATTCTACGTGTATGTATTCATCTTTTTTTTCTCTTTTATTTATTTTTTACAGCATGCAGCATTATATTTCTTTTTCAGGTATACATGAATACAGCCCCTGATTAGACATTAATACAACTTACAAAGTGATGACCCCAATAAATCTACTACCCATCTAGCACTATACATAGCTATTGCAATATTATTGATCATGTTCCCATGCTGTATTTACAGATACAGATAGGTGGGGATGGGGGAGGGATGAAACATTCAATTGTAACCTTAAAAAAAAAGTTAAAGGGATTTAGTTTAAATTAGTAGTTATGTAATAGTCATGGGAATGTAAATACAGCATGGGAACATGTAACTTCTTCTTTTTAAAAATATATTTATTTATTCATTTTTAGAGAGTGGGGAAGGGAAGGAGTAAGAGAGGGAGAGAAGCATCAATGTGTGGTTGCCTCTGGTCCCCAACTGGGGACCCAGCCCGCAACCCAGGCATGTGCCCTTACCGGAACCGAACCCAGACCTCGTGGTTCGCAGGCCGGTGCTCAACCACTGAGCCACGCCAGCCAAGGCAGTAACTTCTTGTCTTCTGCTGACATAGCAGCCTTGGGATCAAATGTGTGATCCTTCTACTTCATCTTAAGACTTGTCATTTAAGCGTGGGAAGGAGCCTTTGGTTTAGGGGCATGACTTCAACTTGAAGCAAGTAAGGCAAGTTAGAGGAATCCCAGAGGGGAAAAGCCACATTTACTATTAGGGGAGAGAGAGAGCTGGGGGGAGGGGAATTTTCCCCTAAAAGAAGGAATGATAGTATTGATTCAAAGAGATCTTAAATAAAGTACAGTAATAGTTTAACTTCAATAAGTGTACTACTAAGTAAGCAAGTGAGAAGTCATATACTATGCATGTGTGAGTTACAGGTCTGGTTGACAGGTAGATCCTAAAAGAGGTAAAGAGGAGAAAAAGGGGAAATAGGAGCAGAGCTGTGGCGATTTGTCAGTGCTTCTAGGAAATGCAAAATACAGTTCTTGTTTCTCAGCTTTTCATCTAGTTAGAAAAAATGAAAAATTGAGGGGAGATATTGGAGTGTAAGGAAAGGCATGAGTGTGAACACTACTGTTAGACTCTGCCTTAGGTGGCATTTATGGAGGATAACCTGTTGAAGTGAACTTTTTGGCCTTAGGCACATAATAATCTACCCTAGAACAATCTGTGTTAGTGGAAATGCTAAGCTAGGTTTTGTTTGTTATTTAATAGGATTGTGTTTCTGTAGACAAGCGTTTTTCCAGGTATGTTCCTTGGGACAGTAATACCGCAGTTGCTATTAAAAATAATTTTTTTTTTGCCCCAGCTGGCATAGCGTAATGGTTAAGGAGCCGGCCTGCGAACCAAAAAGTCGCTGGTTCGATTCCCAGTTGGGGCAACATGACTAGGTTGTGAGACAAATGAGAGACAGCCCACACATGGTTGTTTTTCTCCTCTCTGCAACCACACAGATAAAAATAAAATAAAATAAAAATTTTTCCCCATGATCAAACAGGAATCATAACAATATAAATATTGACTCATTTACATTTGTATGACAAAAATGAGTTACAGACCTATGGTGTGCCAGACATTGATCTAGGCAGGATGGGTTTTCAAAGCTTTACATGTTGTTTCTATTTTTTTCCATTGAGTTAGAGTATTTTAAATTTTCTGCACCAATCCCAAGAACTGCCCAGTGCAAGCTTCCTCATTAAATGCAATCAGAAAATGCCTATTTTCTTCTTAGGGTTTCAAGGTTCATGCTAAGGGCTCTAAGATGCTCTGAAGAAAAGGAACTAATATTGCCAAATTATCATTAATCTAATAGTTCTGAAACTTATTTGGCCACTGATTCCTTTTTTTTCTCACCCATGGGAGATGTTGTCATTTTGGGAAACGTTACAGCTGAAGCCGCAGTGTTTTTACTAATGGTTAAGACCCTATAATCTCAGGGACATAAAATCATAGTGACATTTGGTACTCAACTATGAGTTTAGCTTGAGTTTGTGCCAGGCATTGTGGTCAGGATTTCATGTGTGTTCAATTTAATGACATTTTATTGCATGCTTACCACTTGCTAGACATAAGTTCTATAAATTGTATGTCTTTCTATGCTTAGAATAACCTGTGTCAGGTGTGGTTCAGAGGGTCCTACTTGCATGTTATTTAATCCTCAGCTATTTTAGGAAATTGGTATTCTTTTCCCCATTTTACAGATTGAGTACACTGAGGCACAAGGTAAAGTAATTTGTCCAAAATCACAAAGCTGGTAAGCCTATTCCCTTTGTATGCTTAGTACCAATTTAGGTAGTATTTTGAACCTAATTGTTATTTCATTTTGGAAATTTTCCCAGTCTGATTTTCCCAAGCTTGAAGAAACCCTTTTTTTTAAAACTTTAATTATAAAAAAATTTAAATATTTATGTAGAGCGCTGATGCAATTAATGAAGAGCTTTAGGAAGCTTAAGTGGGTTTCTTTGAGTAAAGATTTTATTTATTTATTGAGAGAGGGGAAGGGAGAGAGAAAGAGAGGGAGAGAAATATCTGTGTGGTTGCAGAGAGGAGAGAAACAACCATGTGTGGGCTGTCTCTCATTTGTCTCACAGCCTATTCATGTTGCCCTGACTGGGAATCGAACCAGTGACTTTTTGGTTTGCAGGCTGGCTCCTTATCCACTACGCTACGCCAGCTGGGGCATCGCTGTGAACTGTTAGTGATCCCATGTGCCGTATCACAGATGCACGAGTGCTGTCCCTAGTGCATGTAGTATTCTGAGTGATTCTTCACTTGACCTATTGTATCTTTAAACTCTGAATACTTTAAGCCAGGGACCCTTGCACAAAGCAGATAACTCAGTAAGTATTTCTTTGATGAGTGAAAAGGCCTTGAAATAACAGTAAGTTTTTAATGGCTTCTGTGAATTTATTATATTATTCTTAATTACTATCCAAAATATTATGTTTTTAGTTATCTACTCAACACAAAATATAAAACATAATGAACAAAAATAGGTTTTTTTTTAAAAAAGGAAATCAGGTCTTTTTTAAAAAATATTTTATTTATTTATTTAGAGATGGGAGGGAAAGGAAGAGAAGTATGTGCAGTTGCAGAGAGGAGAGAAACAACCATTGTGTGGCTGCCTCTCACTTGGCTCACAACCCAGTCATGTTGCCCTGACTGGGAATCGAACCAGCGACTTTTTGGTTCGCAGGCCGGCACCTTATCCACTACGCTATGCCAGCCAGGGCCAAAAATAGCTTTTTTTTTTACAATTTTTTTAAAGATTTTATTTATTTATTTTGAGAGAGGGGAAAGGGAGAGAGAAAGAGAGGGAGAGAAATATCTGTGTGGTTGCAGAGAGGAGAGAAACAACCATGTGTGGGCTGCCTCTCATTTGTCTCACAACCTAGTCATGTTGCCCCGACTGGGAATCGAACAAAAATAGCTATTTTAATGCAAATCTAAATATTTGTCTTTTCATAAGTAAATAACAAATATACATTTACGACAGTTTGAACTGTTCTAGATAATTCCTACCTTTCCCTGAAAACATCTCTTAATTTTATCCCTTAAACTATGCAGTATTTCAAAAATAAATAATTATAAAGATTTTTGTATGCGGACACAAAAAAGTGAAATCATACAGAATAGAATTATTATAGAACTATTATATAGTCTGTGAAAATTCAGCTTACCGAATTCTAGTTACTTAAATATGGGGGCATTTTACTCAATCTGAATATATTTTATTACTTTCTGAAGTACTACTTCTAGATACTATATACCTAAAATGCTTTAGAAAATCTTGGTATCAGGTTAGAGGGGACGCTTTATACCCATTTCTCAAACTGTTTATGTTAAGAATTCTAGAAATGTGTGCTTTAGAATACAAATTGTCAGTGTGCTTCCCAAATAGATTCACCTGGGGCACTTTAAAAAAAAAAACCAGATTGCTGGACTCTTGCTATAGATTCTGACTTAGTGAATCTGAAGAAATGCCTAGAATTGGCAAAAAGCTTCTTAGTGAGTATGAGTATCAGCCAAGTTTGGGAAATATTGACCCTATATCTGGAAACATTAAGGAGATAAGTAGGTTTACTGTAATTCCTGCCAGACTTGAAAAGGCTGCTACCCTAAACCCATATAGACACAAAACATGGAACCACCATGGAAATAACATACATTCTGAATTGCTTTCCCAGCTAGTTTTGACTTGTTTTGAATAAATGAAGTTTCCATACCATCAATACAGAGCTGTTTAAAAACCAGTCTTTAAAAAACAAAACAAAATAAAACAAACAAACAAAAAAACCACCACCAAAAGCCAAAAACCACTGGTTACTAGATTATCATGAGGCTCGATCAATTTCTTTCTTTCTTTCTTTTTAGTATTTAAACATTTTTATTTATTTTTTTAGAGAGAGGGAAAGGGAGGGTAAGAGGGAGAGAAGGACATTGATTGGTTGCCTCTTTTATTTTTTAATAAAGATTTTATTTTATTTATTCACTGAGAGAGAAGAGAGGGAGAAAGAGGGGGAGAGAAATATCCGTGCGGTTGCAGAGAGGAGAGAAACAGCCACATGTGGGCTGCCTCTCATTTGGTTCACAACCTAGTCATGTTGCCCCGACTGGGAATTGAACCAGTGACTTTTTGGTTTGCAGGCCGGCTCCTTATCCACTATGCTATGCCAGCTGGGGTGACAATTTCTTTTATTTTTAAAATATTTTATTTATTTTATTTTTTAGAGAGTGGGGAAGGGAAGGAGTAAGAGAGGGAGAGAAGCATCAATGTGTGGTTGCCTCTGGTCCCCAAATGCCACTGACCTAGATTTCTGATTCTCAACCCTGGCCACATATTAGAGTTACTTGGAGAGTGAAAAACAAAGCAAGCATAATTTTACCACCAGTAGCTGAGTCTGATCCCTGGAAATTTCATTTAATTTGTTTAGGGTGGGTCTCAAGTATAGTTTCTTTGTTGTCGTTTGCTTTTGTTTTTGATTTTTACGCTTTCCAGATGACTGTGGTATGCAGCCAGGATGGAAGAACATTGCTCTAGATAGAGTAGTAAGCCATGTTTGGCTGGTGGGCTTGGAAATGAACCTGAAAAAACTCAGGGCTCAGCCAAACGTATTCATTTACTATTACGCATAAATGTTGGGTTGATCGAAAAGTCCATTACATTTTTTCTGTAAAATAAAAGACACATTTTTCATTTTCACCAATAACTTTATTGATTTGGATATTTTGAGTATGTTGGCTATCTCCTGCTATTGGCTTCTAGTGGGTAGAGGCCAGGGGTGCTGCTAAACATCTTCCAATGCATAAGACAGCCCCACAGCAAAGAATTATTTGGCCAAAATGTCAATAGTACCAAGAAACTTTGCAAACCACTTTTGACATGTTTAATCAGTCACAGCACCTTCTCCATACACTGCACAAATCTTTTTTGTGTTTCAGTTGTGTTTTTACCTTTCTTGAAATAATAAAGCATAATACACCGAAAATGTTGTGTATTTTCTTCTATCTTCAATATTAAAATGGCTACACAAAAATTCACCAATTTTGATAAGTTTTTAAAAAATGTACACTGATATGACAGCTGTCACAATACAATCTAACAAAATTGTTTTGAATGAAGTTAAAGACAACTAAGTGCTACTAGAGCCATCTTATGGAAAAAACAAATTTTTGGCCAACCCAATACATGTCCTGACTTGTTGAGTACTAACTACCCCAAGCCATCTAGCTGCCCACGTCAGAGCCCCAAGAATCGTTGCAGACTTCCCTCTTTACCCCTACTCGCTGTGTCCAGTCAGTCGACCCTGTTCTAATACCCTCCAGACCTTTCCCTTTCAGTACATCCTCCACCCTGATATCAGTAGTGGTATGTTTTCCTCCCTAAGGTGAATCTGATCATCTAAATCTACTTGTAAAAAAATTAATCAAGGAGAAATTTATATTCATTCCCTGCCTTCTGCTGATGTACATTGAAGCATTACCAACTGTTTGTTAGGTCTTTGCGTTGTTTTTAAAGACTCATGGGTTATTTTTTACGTATTATGAGTGAATTTTCTGTTCGTTAAAATGTAATTGTATTTAATGTTCATATTGTTGTGGGTATGTTGCTAAATACTATTTTGGACACTAAGATTTGGTCTAACTTTAAAATATTTTATTTATTTATTTATTTTTAGAGAGTGGGGAAGGGAAGGAGTAAGAGAGGGAGAGAAGCATCAATGTGTGGTTGCCTCTGGTCCCCAGCTGGGGACCCGGCCTGCAACCCAGGCATGTGCCCTGACCGGGAACCAAACCCGGACCCTGTGGTTCACAGGCCGGCGCTCAACCACTGAGCCATGCCAGCCAGGGCAGATTTGGTCTAACTTTATCCAATAAAAGAGCGAAATGGGAAAGAGGGCTTGAAAACAAATGAATACCAAATGAGAAAATAGAATGTGATAGAGTTTTTACTGATTTGTTCCTGTGGTTCAGTTGATCGTTGTGAGAATTTCTCTTTTGGAGAAGTTTACACACACTATATCATATTACAGGGGTATGAAGTTTATTATTAACTGTTTAACACCTATACTATTGATAGTAACTATTAACATGGATTTTTATAAAAGTCATTTTAAGTCTAAATTATTTTAAATGGATAAATAAAGTCTAATTTACACATTGGTATGTGTTGTATGTATAAAATACTCCAAAATCTCTATGAATAATTTTAAGTGTTTGTTTTGCAGCCTTGCATTGCATCCTGGACGAGTATTGGTAGCAACAGGACAAGTTGGGAACGAGCCTTATACCTGCGTTTGGGATTCATACACTGTACAGACCATAGCGATTCTGAAGGATGTCCACACACATGGTATAGCTTGCTTATCTTTTGACTTAGATGGTCAGGTACGTGATAATTTTTTAAAGTATATTTTAAATATATGTACTGGAAGAAATTATTGTAAAGCTATACGTATTAAATCAGAGAATAGTTGATGAAAAGTATTGGTTCAAGTATGGAGGTGGGTAGATGAGATGAGTAGTTGGTGTGTATAAAGAAAACATAAGAACAAGAAGGAGGTTTAAAAAAATTTCTTCAAGAACTTTTCAATTAAATTAATTATTACCATGAAGCCCTGGCTGGTGTAGCTTAGTGGATTGGTGCTGGCCTGTGAACCAAAAGGTCACTGGTTCAATTCCCAGTCAGGGCACATGCCTGGGTTGTGAGCCAAGTCCCCAGTTGGGGGTATGTGAGAGGCAGCCACACATGGATGTTTCTCTCCTCTCTGCAACTGCACATAGATTTCTCTCTCTCTCTTTTTCCCTCCCTTCCTCTTTCTCAACAAATAAATAAATAAAATCTTTTTTTAAATATTTTTATTTATTTATTTTTAGAGAGTGGGGAAGGAAAGGAGTAAGAGAGGGAGAGAAGCATCAATGTGTGGTTGCCTCTGGTCCCCAGCTGGGGACCTGGCCCGCAACCCAGGCATGTGCCCTGACCGGGAACCGAACCTGGACCGCATGGTTCACAGGCCGGCGCTCAACCACTGAGCCATGCCAGCCAGGGCAATAAAATCTTTAAAAATGGAATTAATTATTACCATGAAAGCCAAAAAGATTCTGATTTAGTAGAATATTACCTGGTTCTAGAAAATTTCCCAGGTTATGTGTATGGACAAGACAGATGGAAGACATCTTAGAAAAATTAGGACTCTCTATGTAGAGTTGTATACATTTTAATTTTTAGTTATTTTAAACTTTTCTATTAGAATTACATTTTTATCAAAAATGAGGCATTTTCTATATGAACTATTTTTTATACAAAGTCAAGGTTCAAAACAAAGGATATAATTATCATTTCACTTACTTTACTAACCAGTTTCCAAATTATTATTTACTTCTAGTCAATGATTTTTAAAAGATTTTATTTATTTATTGAGAGAGAAGAAGGGAGGGAGAAAGAGGGGGAGAGAAATATCTGTGAGGTTGTAGAGAGGAGAGAAACAACCATGTGTGGGCTGCCTCTCATTTGGCTCACAACCTAGTCATGTTGCCCTGACTGGGAATTGAACCAGTGACTTTTTGGTTCACAGGCTGGCTCCTTATCCACTACACTACACCAGCCAGGGCACCAATGATTTTTTTAAAAAGATTTTATTTATTTTTAGAGAGAGGGGAAGGGAGAAAGAGAGGGAGAAAAACATCAATGTGGTTGTTTTTCCCGTGCCCCCCAACTGGGGACCTGGCCTGCAACCCAGGCATGTGCCCTGACTGGGAATCAAACTGGTGACCCTTTGGTTCTCAGGCTGGCACCCAATCCACTGAGCCACACCAGTCAGGGATCAATGATTTTTAAAAAATTAAGCAAGGCAACAGGGTTTTTTTTTTTTGTGGTGCTTTAATGGGCTTTGTTATACCTATAACATATTTAAGAAGTGGTAAGAAGTTGGATTTTGCAGATGTGGTTAATTTATAGTCTTTAAAAGTTTGATGTTAAAATCAGACTTTAAGAATTATTTTAGACCCGCTCCCGGGGTGGGGGCGGGGGGAGCGCAAGCTGAGCCCTCCCTCTCCCTCCAGGTAGAACGTGCTGGGCCTGCAGGGCGCCCTCCTTGGCCACTTCATCGAGCCCGTGTACCTGCACAGCATCACAGCATCATCGTGGGCAGCCTGCACCACGGGCCACCCTCTGCCGGGTCATGAGCCACAGGACCGAGGACATCGGCCAGCTGCCCGCCGCACGGGCACAACCGGCCCCTGCTCAGCGGCGTGAGCAGTGCAGAGGCCCGCCAGCCCGGAAAGTCTTCCCACTTCAGCGTGAACTGGGTCTTGGGCAACTCGGACTTGGAGGTCCTGGACGCCACCACCGGGAAGCGGAGCTGCGGGGCCTCCTCCCGGCTCTGCAAGCATGTGCTTTCGGCCCGGTGGGCGCGGCTGTACGGAAAGAAATCCACGAGCCTGTGATGTTCGGAGAAGCAGCGACACTTGAACGGGGAAGGACACGCTGCGTGTCAGACGGCGACCCCCCAGGTGGCTGGAAGGGCACCCAACCGCCTCGCAGACAGGCGCCAGTGCAGTGGCTCCCTCTTCTGGATGCATCGGAGGGAATGCGCCTCTTCAGGCTGGAGGGTCGCCTTCAAAGGTGGCACCAAGGCACTGCCAGTTAGAAGTAACCCCCAGGCACCTCCCCTGTGTCTCCTGCCCCCCACAGGCCTCTCCAGGTTGCACTTGGTTCTCACTAGCACAAGGTTATAGATCCTTCGAGATAAGCCACAAGCCAAGAGAAAAACCATGGGCTCCTCCCCAAAGAAGCCAGTAAGACCACCCTGTCATTTTCATTATTCAGTGCTCTGCCGGGTCTCCTTTCACAGAGTATTTGGGATGCACAATCTTAAAGAAACCCTGAAACAGGACCAGAGAAATGAGGCCACTGCTACAGAGCAAAGAAGCCAGGTCTCACTAAACTGTCCTTAAACTCCTGATAACTAACTTAGTGTCACAGGTGTCCTGTGCCCATTCCGTCCATCTCGGCTCAGTGTCTCCAGCAGATAATGAAGTCCGGGCTGTGGAAGGGTAGGCACCGCCTCAAAGCTTCCCACCAGGTACTGAGGAAACCCCATCCTAGACCAAATTCTGTCTTAGGAACTAAATAGTTCTTAGAAAGCAAGCAAGAAAAAAACCACACGGAACAACCTTGACTCTGTGCTTAAGCACCCCCAGCCCTTTGTTCTTTCAGGCGCCCCACCAATGCCTTGCGTGACAGAAAAAATTTCACTTAAAGCCGCTATGAAAATACAGGTGGCAGAATGCTGTCCCCCTCCAACCAGGCGTCAGACAACAGAATGCTCTTGTGCACGCTGGGCGCAGGACCACTGGGATTCGGCCCCAGGCACCATCCGAAGACTGAGGGGAGGGACTGGAACCCTGATCGTGCAAAGCAAGGAGCCCCTCTAACATACCTGTAGTTGGTCCACACACCTTGAACTTTGACTTTGGTCCCTTGAGAACTCATTTCTAATACCCTTCATGCTAGTTGACAGGTCTCCGGTTGCAACACCCACACCTGAATTCACCGTGCTGAGTCTCGAAGGCTGGCTCTGGGCTCCCACTTAGAACCCCAGCTGACCATGGGGTCCATCCTGAGAGCACAGGCTCCCACTCAGCCCAGGAAACACAAGCATAGCATCAGGCTGTATATATTCAGGTAAGAATTACAGATATCACACCAGCGAGGCAAACAATGAAATAAATGAATGGTAGATGTTTGTTACAAAATAATAAGTAGAGATATTAGTATGGAAATAGAAGCTTTTCCTGGGGTTTCATATTAGGTCATATCTGTCCCTCAAGTTCTTTTAGAAAGTAAAATGACATGGTAGTAGACAACTTCTTCAAGAGAAAGTTTCCAAAGATATGAAAATGTTTTGCAAATATACTCACACTGATCTTTTAAAAAAATTAAAATCAAAATCTTAATTTGTTTAAAAAAAAGAATTATTTTAACTTTTAGGAAAATTTTTAATTATCTGCATTTCAATTTATAAAATTAATTTCACCGATCTAGACTTAATAGGAACAGATTTGCCCTGGCTGGCATGGCTCAGTGGTTGAGCGCCAGCCTGCAAACCACGGGGTCCGGGTTCAGTTCCTGGTCAGGGCACATGCCTGGGTTGCGGGCCAGGTCCCCAGCTGGGGACCAGAGGCAACCACACATTGATGCTTCTCTCCCTCTCTTACTCCTTCCCTTCCCCACTTTCTAAAAATAAAATAAAAAGATATTAAAAAAAATAGGAACAGATTATATTGTATTCTCTTTCCTTGAAAATGATAGCCAGTAGATGTTTTATTTATAACTCTGAGGAATAGCTCCTCCGAGTTGCATAGATACATATGACTTTCTGGGTAAGAGTCTGGTAAGGGATCTATAACGACTTAACTGGAACCTCTTATTCGGGGAAAAATGTGCTTCTTGGGTTAAAATCATGAGTAGCAGTGATGGGTAATCACAGAACCTTAATTTGTGGGCCCTCTTTGCTGTAATTTTTTCAAGTCTCTTAATGTCCTTACGTCAGAATTTCATTTTCTTTATAAAAGAAAATACTGTTCTTTACCTACTTTACATGAGATTATATTTTTATGAAACAAAGCTACTAAGTTGTTTTTTAAAAAATCATTTACTAAAGGTGTTTTAACTGTGTATACTTTAAGCATAGATGCTTTCTTCTTAATTTTAATTACCTTTTGTAAATGTAATATATTGCATTACCGAAGAAGTTCTCTTACACATTCATGGAGAAATTATGTCCATAGCTTTTCTTAGTCGAAAGCCTTTAATTTCATTTACTTTAAGCAACTTAGAAGAAAAGTCTTGGGTATGTATATTTTACTATCACAGATCTTCATGAAAACATGTTACTTAAAAATCTAAACTTATAAAAACATAATAGCTAAAAGTTATTGAGCACATACTAAGTATAAGGCATTGTGCTAAGCCTGCATTATTTCATTTAATCCTCACAACCCTATGAAATAGACACTACTATTATCTCTGTTTTACAGATAAAGAAACTGAGACTGACTGGAATTAGAGGGTCATTTTTACAGAAATACTAGAAGAGGTTGCTGATTTTTTTCAAGGGCCTTTCAGTAATCTGATATCTAGACATATCTCAGTTGCCTACAGCATTATTTTTGAATTTCCTTGTATTGCTCTTCTACGATCCTAACTTCTCATAGTTTTCAGTATTTGACTAATATTTACTCCATTAAATTCTGCATCTTTTGCAAAATTAGTGATTTGTACTTTGTGACACTGTAACAATTAGTTCTTACATAATGAACACTGAGATCGCAAGGATCCCCAAACTAGAATTGAGCTACCCATTATGTGAATGTTTCACAGTTGCAGAAACACATAGGGTTTGTCTAGTTGTGGCTATTGGAGTACTTCTCTTGCTTGATTATTTAGTGTGCTAGAACTTTTTATTTTTATTTTTATTTTTTTTATATTTTTTTTTTATTATCTATTTTTTTAGAGAGTGGGGAAGGGAAGGAGTAAGAGAGGGAGAGAAGCATCAATGTGTGGTTGCCTCTGGTCCCCAACTGGGGACCCGGCCTGCAACCCAGGCATGTGCCCTGACCGGGAACCAAACCCGGACCCTGTGGTTCGCAGGCCGGTGCTCAACCACTGAGCTATGCCAGCCAGGGCAGAACTTTTTACTAAATATTTTCAATTCAGTTAGTAGACAGAACCAAGCTTTCGTTTTGGAATAGGATCAGGGAGAAATTTGGAAAGCTAGATAGAGGCTTTTTAAAATCCAATTTTCTTTTTTCTCCCTTCACTATACTTCTTAGTTATCTTTAAAGGAGCCTTTCCTTCTGTCTGCTGCTTAAATGTCAGTGTTCTTTAGGAGTTTGTAAGCCTTTTCTTTTCACTTATTCTCTCTAGGTGGTTATCTCGATCCATAATTTTAGCTTCCGTATCAGTTAATTCTGGTCCCAGCTTCTCCCTTCACACATGCTCCCTGAATGCCATGTAGATACACCATATATTATGTATTTAGAACTGAATTCTCTCTATTTTTGTTCCAGCTCTATTTTTAAAGAACAGCATCCTGGCCCTGGCTGGCGTAGCGTAATGGTTAAGGAGCCAG
Organism: Saccopteryx leptura; assembly: GCF_036850995.1. Classification (NCBI taxonomy): domain Eukaryota; kingdom Metazoa; phylum Chordata; class Mammalia; order Chiroptera; family Emballonuridae; genus Saccopteryx; species Saccopteryx leptura. The sequence goes on from NW_027095760.1 coordinate 77,664, forward strand.
CCTGCGAACCAAACAGTCGCTGGTTCGATTCCCAGTCGGGGCAACATGACTAGGTTGTGAGACAAATGAGAGGCAGCCCACACATGGTTGTTTCTCTCCTCTCTGCAACCACACAGATGTTTCTCTCCCTCTCTTTCTCCTTCCCTTCCCCTTTCTCTAAAAATAAGTAAATAAAATCTTAAAAAAAAAAAAAAAAAAAAAGAACAGCCTCCTTCCCCTGGCTTCTAGCCTACCTCTCCAGTCTTGACTTACTGCACTTCCAGCCGGTTCTCCTTCCCACAGCCATGCTGAGTTAGTAGTGGTGTTTCCTGAGAGCACTGTGATATGTCTCATCTCGGTCTGAAATGCACTTTCTCTCACTTTTCTATCCAACTATCTCTTACTTTGTCTTCCAAGATGTGGTTCAAACACTACTTTTATTGGAGAACTTTCTTTATTCTCATCCTTACCTGCTAGTCTGGGTTAAATGTGTGAACAAATGATAAAATAAAAATACATGTATACCTGAAACAAATATAATGCTGTATACCAAGTGTAATTGAAAAAAAAAACATAATAATAAGAAAAAATAAATTTTAAAAAAGAGGCAAAGGCACAGACCACCAAACAAAATCCTAATAACAAAGACCACCAATTAATTTGCAGTTAGCCAAAAACAAACAGCATACTTCAAAGTCAAACTAAAGATGCCTCTTTTTAAAGTCCCCCCACTCCTCCCCACTGGCCACAGAATTCTGAAAGTGATTAAAAGAGAAATTGCATCCAAAAAAAAAAAAAAAGATAAGAAGCTGTGAAAAGGGGTAGCATTTGCTTGGTTATTTCTAGCTTTTTCTTTCTGCTGTTGCTTAACCTGTGCTTAGGGAGATTGATTTTGGCCATGATAATATTTGTTGCTGCTACAGAGAAAGTGCTCCCAGGTCTATTTTGTTACTACCTATTCAGAGCCTGATGTTTTGAGGCTCTCTGGAGACAACAGGGAGGTTTAAACCTTTTGGCCAGTTGCAGTTTGCAGTGTGTGTGATGACCTGATTCAGAGAGGAGAGCCATTGGTGGAAAGGACAGAGCCCCTCTATTAATCACATTGTAGTCATCTTGTGAGATTTTAATTGCTGCAGCAAGAGGTAGATGTCTTTGTTTTAGCTAGATATTTGCTGATACCCTCTAGTTTCCAAATATTAAAGACCTCAGGAGAAGTAGCCCCAGCTGGCATAGCTTAGTGGATAAGGTGCCGGCCTGTGAACCAAAAAGTCACTGGTTTGATTCCCAGTTGGGGCACATGACTGGGTTGTGAGCCAAGTGAGAGGCAGCCACACATGGTTGTTTCTCTCCTCTCTGCAACTGCACATAGATATTTCTCTCCCTCTCTTTCTCCCTTCCTTCCTCTCAATAAATAAATAAATAAAATCTTTAAAAAAAATAAAGACCTCAGGAGATGCAGATGATCTCACCTTGGTCCGCAGCACTTGTACTAGTATGATTTGCTGGACAGCCATAATAAATTATTTTTGGTCTCCTTCCTTTTTTAAAAAAATATATTTATTCATTTTTTAGAGAGTGGGGAAGGGAAAGAGTAATAGAGGGAGAGAAGCATCAATGTGTGGTTGCCTGTGGTCCTGGCCTGCAACCCAGGCATTTGCCCTGACAGGGAACCAAACCTGGACCCGGTGATTCGCAGGCCGGCGCTCAACCACTTAGCCATGCCACTCAGGGTGGTCTTCATTGTTTAAAAAAGATATTTATTTATTTATTTCTAGAGAGAGGGGAAGGGGAAGGAACGAGAGAGGGATAGAAGCATTAATGTGTGGTTGCCTCTGGTGTGCCCCCAACTGGGGACCTGGCCTGTAACCCAGGCATGCACCAGGACTGGGAATCGAACCTGGACTGTGTGGGTTGCAGGCTGGTGTTCAATCCACTGAGCTACACCAGTTCTCTGTCTTCTTATGTGAGCCTTCATTGCACCCATTTGGGGGATTGAAAAGTCACTATACAGAAACCATTTCTAACTAGGTATTAGATGATATTTCTCATTTGGACAGGGAGAGGACATGATTTTTTTTTTTAAAGATTTTATTTATTTATTTATAGAGAGAGAAGAAGGGAGGGAGAAAGAGGGGGAGAGAAATATCTGTGAGGTTGTAGAGTGGAGAGAAACAACCATATGTGGGCTGCCTCTCATTTGGCTCACAACCTAGTCATGTTGCCCCGACTGGGAATCGAACCAGCGACTGTTTGGTTCGCAGGCCGGCTCCTTAACCATTACGCTACGCCAGCCGGGGCGAGAGGACATGATTTTTTAAAAAGATTTTATTTATTTATTTATTGAGGGAGAGGAAGGAAGGGAGAAAGAGAGGAAGAGAAATATCTGTGTGGTTGCAGGGAGGAGAGAAACAACCATTGTGTGGCTGCCTCTCACTTGGCTCACAACCCAGTCATGTTGCCCCGACTGGGAATTGAACCAGCAACTTTTTGGTTCACAGGCCGGCACCTTATCCACTATGCTATGCCAGCCAGCTGGACATGAATTCTTTTTTTTTTTAAGATTTTATTTATGTATTTGTTTGTTAAGAGAGGAAAAAGAAGGGAGAACAAGAGGGAGAGAAATAGAAATATCTGTGTGGTTGCAGAGAGGAGAGAAACAACCATGTGTGGCTGCCTCTCACTTGGCTCACAACCTAGTCATGTTGCCCCAACTGGGAATTGAACCAGTGACTTTTTGGTTTGCAGGCCAGCTCCTTATCCACTAAGCTACACCAGCCAGGGCAGGATATGAATTCTTAAAGCTAATTATGATCATGGTAAAGTGATGATGATGATGATGATGATAACAGCAAACACAAAACATGAACCATATTCGAGGTACTCTTCTAACTTCTTTATATACAGGGTAGGGCAAAAGTAGGTTCACAATTGTATGGAAAAATACACAATGATTAATAAATAATACAAAAATAAACTCTTGTTTTTTGTGCTCAAATAATGGTAGACCTACTTTTGCCCCATCCTGTATGTATGTATGTTAATTTTCATATTAACCCTGTGATGTACTTTTATTATCTCCACTTAAGGTAAAGAAATTAAGGTACAGAGAGGCTAAATAATTGCTCAAAGTCATCTAGTTAGCAAGAGATGGAGCTGGTGTTCAAATCTAGGCAGGCAAGTGTTACCACTGATTTGCAGAGCAAATCTCAAAACTTGAGAAATAAACCTCTCTGAGCCAGTGGAATGCCAGTGGCGGAGTGGAGACTCAGCAGTCTTCCAAAATGACTGACCATGAGGAGATTTTACAGCTTGCTTATATAGGTTCTCTGGGCAGGAAAGGTATACATAGTCTTCTTTTGGCTGAGCAGAGACCACTATCCAAGTTACATTAAGTTACTTGTCCAATCACATATCTGCTGGGTCACATGCTGGGGAGGGTGAGGAGCTCTCCAGCCACCTGCTTGTTAGCCATGAACCTGCAGGGGGTGCTCTGCAGCCTCCTCAGCAGTAATAAAGGCACTAGGGCAAAGGTCTTACCAAGATGGCTGCCGCAAGCCTATTAAGAACAGCTAGGGAGAATAAACTATACAATTATTATCGAACATAAACTATGGATTATGTCCAGCATGAACCCAAGATGAGACCACTGCCCCAACCCAAGTACCAGAATCTATGCTGTAAACCAGAGATTGGTACATTTTCTATAACAAGTTGCATGGCAAATAGTTGGAGCTTTGTAGGCGAGGTTGTCTCAGTGACAGCTGCTGGCCTCAGCACTGCGGTATAAAAGCAGTCTTGTTAAAGGGTGTGTGGCTGCCTTCACGTTTGCCTGAGAGTATAGTTTGCGACCCCTGCTTCTAAACCAGTGCTTTTCAAAGTATGTGTTGTGGGTTGGCCCTTGTGATTTCTTCTTTAACCCTTCAGTCACTTACAAGTGTTAAAAGAGGTGAACTCAGAGAAGGGAAAACAGGAGACCACCCTTTTTAAAAGAGGGGTTACAATTCATGAAGGGGAGAAAAACTACCCTGAAAATTTGTAGCCACAAGGAGCATTCTGGTGGTTTTAAGACCTAAATTCACATTAAGCGTGAATCCCTCGAGCGAATTGTATGTTAGTTAATTTTGAAGTATTTGAAAGATTTTCTGCTTAAATTCATATTATTCTGATTTATGTTTTCATAAATCAGAAACTACCCTAGTTTTTCTACCTATTTGGAATAATAAAAGTATCTCATAGGGTAATAACTTCATGTTATTCTGATTTCTGCTTTTGAAAATACAGAAAACATACCATTTATTTTCATTTAAAAATATCCACTTAGGCTTATTTTGTGATTTTAATAAAACATCATGTGCACTTAGAAAGGGTATGGAAAAATGTATGTATTCTGCCCTGGCTGGCGTGGCTCAGTGGTTGAGCGCCGGCCTGCAAACCACGAGGTCCGGGTTCGGTTCCTGGTCAGGGCACATGCCTGGGTTGCGGGCCGGGTCCCCAGTTGGGGCAACCACACATTGATGCTTCTCTCCCTCTCTTACTCCTTCCCTTCCCCACTCTCTAAAAATAAATAAATAAATAAATAAATATTAAAAAGAAGAAGAAGAAAGTGGAAGCAAGGGAGATTGCGGAGGGGGTAAGGAAAAGAGGAACTTCAGCTGGGGACCAAATCCAACCACGAATTGATGCTTCTCTCCCTCTCTTACTCCTTCCCTTCCCCAGTCTCTAAAAAATAAATAAATAAATATTTTTTAAAAAAGCTCTATGTTTTTTCTAACTTAATTTAAACTTGGTTTTTATGCATTTTGATTCCTAACAGCAGACAAAACAGGTATACAGCATTTCTCAGTTGACCTTCATGAACACACCTCATGGCCCCCAGAAACGGGCTCCTCTACTGGCAAACAGGACATAGTTCCATCTCAGGCTAAGGAATTCTTTTTTGAGTAGAGGGGTCAAACACTCTGGATTTACAAGAAATTTCTAGTCCAGGGCTTTTCTGCCACACTTAGGGAAATGCTAGTTTGTGAGGAAAGAGGTCCAAAGAAGGAAATAAGGACAGAGCAGGCAGCCTGTGTTAAAAACAATTATTGTCCTATGTGCTACATCTGTGCACACCCCGGGCTCCAGTCCAGTACTGGTGGCCTTTGTGAGGTGAGGCTGGCTGGAATGGGCAGCTTCAGTCCTCAGTTTCCATTTGCAAGGCAGCTGCGGCCTCAGGCCCAGGGGCCCTAAGACCCCAGGGAATGAAGGCAGCCCAGTGGCCTGTGGTCCTGCACTGGTAGCAGAGTGATTGAACCCGCTTATTTTAATTAGGATACCTTTTGCCCCATAGCCCTTCTTCTTGGCACACACGACACGTAGTGTCACTTGGAGCAGGCTGAACAGAGCCTGCAGGATGTGACTGTGAAAGTCCCGCATGTGCTGCTGAAACTTGGGCTGGAAGACAGTCTCTTTCCTTTCCTCCCCCTCCTGTGCCCTGGCCTCCTTTACTCTCAAGTGAATTAGAACCTTCTGGTGGGACTCAGTGAACAGGAGCCCTTGACCTCTTTAATCTTCACCAAAAGTCACAAGGGGTCACCTTTTCCTCTCTCCTTAATTGTGGACATCTCTTCTTAAAATGCCTTTGCTTTATATATTTAGAATATCCCATTTTTCTCTTAAGGAGGTATCTGGGGCCTAACTCAAAAGGTGCCTCAAGGCCCTGGCTGGCGTGGCTCAGTGGTTGAGCGCCGGCCTGCAAACCATGGGGTCCGGGTTCGGTTCCCAGTCAGGGCACATGCCTGGGTTGTGGGCCAGGTCCCCAGCTGGGGACCAGAGGCAACCACACATTGATGCTTCTCTCCCTCTCTTACTCCTTCCCTTCCCCACTCTCTAAAAATAAATATATAAAAAGATTTTTTTTTAAAAAAAAGGTGCCTCAAGAAGAGAGGCGGGCCTGTCCAGGGCTGGGAGTGAGCTGAGAAGCAGTTTCTGGAGTGCCCCTCCTCCGTGTGAAAAGTGCTCGTTTTAAAAAGGCCACTTTTTTTCTACTTGGACAGGCGGGCAGGTACCCTATCCTGGCCTTGCCTTAGGGATTCCACTACTGTGCAGCTGGAAAGCGGAACAGTGATTACCTTGCAAACCAGGCAGTCGTGCAAAGGGGTGAGGGAAAAAGGAGAGCAGGACTTGGAAAAGGCCAGTATTTTAAAGGAGATGAAAACCTTGCTCTTTTTACAGTTTCTGCAAAAGGTATTTGGATGCAAATTCAGTTGCTATTAGTTCCCCCAGGAAGAGAGACAGATGCTATAAACTTGCTTAATGGGCTAATAATTCAAACTGAACTTTTCTGCTGGCCAAGTTTAGAGGCTAAAAAGGCTGAGGACTTCACTGTTTCTATTTCTAAACACAGGCCCCCCCACCCCCGTTTGACTGCCCCACTCCCATAGGATAGCAACTTCTCATCCCAGAGGTGGGAGGATCTACTCACTGCTTTCCAGGAAATGGAGACAAAACACAGGGTCTGAGTCAGGGTACCTGAATGAGGGTGAAGAGAGATTGGCAGATTTAGGTTTTGTGCGAGGAGTCCTTGAAGAATTTCAGAGCATTTGGCAGTGGGCCTTAAATAATAATTGCTGAGGAGAGCTAAAATGTTGAAATTAAAAATACTATTTTCACACCAGTGGTTCCAGTTATTGTGGGGATGGTGCGGCCAGGCTGACTCTTGAGCCAGAGATGGCACCTAGACGGGCATTAAGGCCCTGAATCCATCTGGGAGAACATGGCGATGTAGACGGGCAATGAGAACTAGGAGGCTGAGAAGATGGATGAAGTATCCAGGACACCCCAGGCACAGAACAGGCATCTCTGGTCTGCTCGAATGAGTCTAGACAGAAGAAGGCAGGTCTTTCCCGGTGTTCCCAGGTTAAATAGGCCTTGAGGCCAGTGCTGGAGGAATAGTCTCGCTGTGCAGAGATGTTTTCAACCCCAGCGGGTTAAGAAGTATGACCTGGGTGAGTCAGGAGTGGTCCACAGTAGGACCATGTCTCCAGTGGGAAAAACAAACTCTCCTGAGAACTTCTGTTTTCACCTCACCTCCTTGTTAAAGTATCTGCACTCCATGTCTGTGACGGGTGCTGTGTGTAAAGTTTCTGCTGGAGGACTGGATAGGGCTGGTGGGGGCAGAACTCAAGCCACAGTTGGAAGGATCCTGAATGTTGCCCAGGTCCAAAGACCGGTTTGGCCCAGAGGCTCCTCTGGACACTCCCAACTTCTCTTTGGAGAACGAAATAAATCCTACTTGTGAGTGAGCTGTGGGGTTGGGTGAGTTCTTGAGAAGGAGGGAGCTGAAATTGAAGACAGGGAGCTTATGTGCTGCTGGTTTCCCAGTCCCTGGGTTTCCACACCAAAAATGATAATTCTGTGTTCTCCAGTGACCCAGACCAATGCAGTGAGCTGCACTTCTGGGCGCCATGGCTCATTTTCATGTGCCAGCTTTTGTGGGTGTTGGTCCAGGTAGCTCCAGCTCAACCTAAAGTCCTGAAATCTGTCCTGCTGACTTCTGTTCCTCTGGGGCCCACAGAGCCCTGGCCTTCAAACCATCAAACACACCCCTCCACTTCAAGATGCCCTATATACGGCAAGACTTGGGGCTTTCATTTAAATGTGAAGCCTTACTTCTGCCTACAGATGGAAATGAAACCTTTTCCAACCCTTGAGAAGGTCCCAGCTAATCCACCAGAAGACCCTGAGGTGGAGGACTCTCTATAACCCAGGAGGATGCCTCAGTTCAGTTTGCACCACTGAAGCCAACTTCAGCTCCAACAACGTACCCTGAGGCAATATCTCCACACCCAGAGCCTCTTTGGGGTCAGCAATTACCCTTCCAAGAAGTAACTTTTTCACCTTTAGATCTGGAGCACAGTATAACTTCAGAACCTACCATAAATGCTGAATATCCTGTAGCTCTACACCTAAATACAGCTCCTCCAAAACACCCCAAGGTGGCATTTGCACACCCAGGACCTGTTAAGGCTCAGCAACCAACTTTGCCTGAAGACACAGTTCCGCCTTTTGACCTGGAGCTCACCATACCAGCATAACCAACTATGAAGGCTGAACATCCTGTAGCCCTGCAACCGAATATACCTCCTGCAAGGCACACTGAGGTGGCATTACCACACCCTGTGCCTGTTCAGGGTCACCAACCACCTTTGCCTGAAGTCACCATACTATCTCTGGACTTGGAGCTCACCATCACACCACAGCCACCTATGGAGACCGAACATCTTCCAGCCCTAAAGTGCAAAGTTGAGAAAAAAGAAATGCTGAGTTGGAAGTGTTACTTCCCAGTTTCTAACTCTGTTACAAAGGTATAGTGTAAGGGTTTCGCTGAGAAATAAGTTCTCCGAGGAAAAATGCCAGATGAGCCACAAAAATGGGGCAAAGGGTATTTTATTAACCTGCGCCACCGGGAGATAATTTTGGGCCCATGGTATGGGGTGCGGGCTAGGTGTGGGCCCAGGAAGTCACGCGGATTCTGGGGGAATGGCTGCTTTTATTCCCAGGGTCAGGGAGGAGCCAGGGATCCAGGCTCCGGGCCTATCCCTGAACCACCTGGGGTCTCGCAGGAGTTACAAGGGGGCGTGGCGGGGCTTTGTTAGTGCTACTGGCGGGAGTAACCAGGTACACAGAGTTAGTTGCTAGGGAAGGTAGCCATGGTCATTTTCAGGTGTCCCCTGCCAACCTTACATATAGTCCTTAAAATGGTATGCTGCTGCTATAAACAGACACATAGACCAATGGAACAGACTTGAGAGTCCCGAAATAAACCAAATTATTTTTAGTTAACTGATTTTTGACCAGGGCACCAAGAATACACAGTGTGGAGAGTATAGTCTCAATCAATGATGCTGGGAAAACAAATACCCACATGCCAAAGAGTGAAATTGGGTCCTATCTACACCACTCTCATTAGCCTTGGCAGATGAAAAAAAAACAAATGTAAATCATTGGAATGCCATCAAACTAAAAAGATTCTGTGCAGTGAAGGAAAGCATCATCAAGATGAAAAGGCAACTTACGGATCAGAATGGTGATGCTCAGGTTAGCCCTGCACTGGACCAGGTTTCTTTCTGAAACCTCACCTCTGCCTACAAATGTGCCTCGGGAAATGGAACCTTTTCCAACCCTTGAGGAGGCCCCCTGCTCTTCCACCAGAAGACCCTGAGTGGGAGGAGCCTCTACAACCCGGGATCATGCCTCAGCCCAGTCAGTCTACAGTTCTGCATCCAACTGCAGCTCCTCCAAAGCCCCTTGAGGCAATATTTCTACACTCAGAGCTTCTTCAGGCTCAGTAACTACCCTTGCAGGAAGTGACTTGTTCACCTTTGGACCCGGAGCTCACAATAACATGGCCCCATCCTCCCCCTTGCCCAAATGCATGGGTGTCTAAACATGAGTTCGGACCAAGCAGGGTTGTCTGGGGTCATCCCCCTTGATGTGCAGGGGCCTCACAGGAAAATCCTATCAATGTAGTTAATTACTGACTCTCCCAGGAAGCACTGTAAGGATTGGCCATTCCTTGATCTGAGTCCCCTTTTCTGTGCTACATGGCAAAAGGAGAAAACTGAGTCACATGAGGGAGAAACAATAACTGGCTCATCACTCATTTTCATATGGCAGCTGCTGTGGCTGCCAGTCCAGGCCATTCCAGCTCAGCCTAAAGTCCTGGAAGCTGTCTGGCTGACCTCTGTTCCCCTGGGGCACACTGAGCCCTGGCCTTCCGATCAGCAAACATTCCCTTTGGATGCCTTATCTAGACAAAGACTTGGACACTTTATTTATACCTGAAGGCTCATGTGTGCCTACAGGTGTCCCTGGGGAAATGGAACGTTTTCCAACCCTTGAGGAGGCCCCAGCTCATCCACCAGAAGACCCTGAGGTGGGAGGACCCTCTACAACCCAGGAGGATGCCTCAGTTCAGTTTGCACCATTGAGGCCGACTTCAGCTCTAACATAGTACCCCTGAGGCAATATTTCCACACCCAGAGTCTCTTCAGGATTAGTAACTACCCTTCCAACAAGTGACTTTTTCACCTTTAGACCTGGAGCTCACCATAACTTCAGAACCTACTGTAAATGCTGAACATCCTGTAGCTCTACACCTGAATACAGCTCCTCTAAAGAACCCCAAGGTGGCATTTGCACACCCAGAACTTGTTCAGGCTCAGCAGCAGTTTGCCTGAAGTCACAGTTTTGCCTTTGGACTTAAAACTCACCATGAAACCAGAACCAACCAGGAAGGATGACTATCCTGTAGCCATGCAGCTGAATATAGCTCCTCCAAAGCACCCCAAGGTGACATTGCCACTGCCTGAGCCTGTTCAGGCTCACCACCCAACTTTGCCTCATGTCACCGGGCCACCTTTGGACCTGGAGCTCACCATAACAGCACAACCAAATATGGAGACTGAACATCCGGTAGCCCTGCACTGAACACAGCTCCTCCAAAGCACCACAACATGGCATTTCGAAACCCAGACCCTTTTCATGCTGAGCAACCAACTTCACTTGAAATCACAGTTCCCCTTTGGCACTGAGGCTCCCTTTGGAGTTGAAGCTCAGCAAATCCCCAGAACCTACTGTAAAGGCTGAACATCCTGCACCCCCTAGAATGGAATACAGGTCCTCCGAGGCATCAGGAGGTCGCTGCAGCCCTACAGCCGAATATAGCTTCTCCAAACCGTCTCGAGGTGGCATTTTCACACCCAAAGTCCGGTCGGGGTTAACAACAACCTTTGCCTGAAGTCACAGTTTGATTTGGGACTAGGAGCTCACCAGAACACCAGAACCTACTGTGAAGGCTGAGAGTCCTGGAACCCTGAGAGCCGAATACAGCTCCCCCTAAGCACCCAGATACGGGTGCTCCACACCCAGGGTTGTTCTCAGACAACAACCAACTCTGCCTGACCTGACATTTGAACCTTTGGACCTGGAGCTCACCATAGCACCAGAACCTACTGTGAAGGCTGAATAAATAGCCTGTAGCCCTGCAGCCACATAGAGCTCCTAGGAAACAAAAACCTCGCGGTGCATTTTCACACCCCACAGCCTGTTTACCCCGAGCAACCAAGGTTGCCTGCAGTCACAGTTTCCCCATAGGACCCGGAGGTCACCGCAACACTGGACACTACTGAAAAGGCTGAAAGTCCTACAGCCCTGCAGCTGAATACAGCTTCTCCAAAGTGCCTGCTGGTGGCATTTCCACACCTGGACCCTTCTCATGCTGAGCAACTAACTTTGCTCCAAGTCACAGTTCCCTCTTTGGAGTTGAAGCTCACCCAATCACCGCGACCTACTGTAAAGCCTGAATATCCTGCGCGTCTTGAATCAATTACAGCTCCTCCAGAACACAGCAAGGTTGCGTTCTGACACCCAGAGCTTGTCTAGGATCAGCAACTGCTTTGCCTGAATTCATAGTTAACACCCTTCCACTTGGAGTGCACCCGAATACCAGAACCTGCTGTGGAGGCTGAAAGTCCTGCAGCCTGGCAGCCAGATATATCTCCTCCAAAGCAACCCGAGGTGGCAGTTCACTCCCAGAGCTTGTTCACACTCAGCCACCAAAATTTCCTAAATTGACATTCCCACGTTTGGACCGGAGGGCAACATAACTCCAAAACCACTTTAAGGGCTGAATATCCTTCAGTCCTGCAGCTGAACACAACTCCTCCAAAACGCCCCAAGGTGACATTTCTTGTTCAGTCTCAGCAGCCAATCTTGACTGGAATGAACCTTATCATTCTGAGCCATCAGTCCCACCTGAGACAGGTCCCTCCAACAGCTGAACAGAATGCCAAGAGGGACATGTGTGAGCTCTGTCCCGTCTGCAGGGAAAAGGACAGTTTGATCTCTGGTGATTTGGGGGGAAAGACTCACTCTGTGGTCACGGTCAGCCTAAGACAATTGAAGTTTGCCTCAGTGAAGGTTGGAACCTGAAGCAGGGGAGGGGTGATTTGTTGAAACAGACCCTCCAGCCTCACTCTAGTCTGCAGATGACTTCAGCCTTTGCCACCCGTGTAAGAACCTCATAAGAGACCTAGAGTCAGAGCTGCCTGAGCCACTGCTGTATTCGTGACTGAATGGAATCGTGAGGAACAATTTATCATTGTTTTAAACCCTTATTTTCATGTAATCTGTTTTGTAGCATCAGATGATCAATACATGGTGTGGTATAGGGGTCAGCTAGACACACCTGAGACTCTTGGAGCTGGGATGTTAATGCATGGTGCCCATGTAATGGCAGGGGACTTGGATCCAGACTCCAAGTCTTCCTTCACCATAATATTTACCATGAACCCATAGCTTTTCATGGGCACAAAGTACCTTGATGCCTGTCATGTATAGAGGACCTGAGTACAAATATAAAGTAACACTTTGCTGTTGGGGGGAACATACAAGTGGAACACTTACAGTCCCCAAGCTCTCAGAGAAGGGGATTAGGCCAGACTTCGTTGTGGTGTATGTCCCGGGGGGAGCGCTCCTGTAGAGAGGATGCCTGCCTGGAAAGCATCAAGTGTCTAAGGAAGAGGAGGCAGGGAGCATCTTACATCAACCACTGGGAGCTGCCATGATGAATGAAATAATCTTATTGAAAAGGGGGCTCTATTTTTCAGGACTTGCTGGTATGAACTGCTGAGCTACCAAAAGGGGACAGGAGATGAGTGTCCAGGACTGACCCACTTGTCTCTCTTCACCTCCTGGATTTCTAGCCTTCACTGATCTCCGTTCCTGGGCTGTGCTGTAAACAGCAATATTTGCTGGCTCCCTGGTCAGCAGAGAAAGACGCTTGTGTTTCACTGTAGTAAGAAACTTTGGGAGGTAACTTGGTCAGATACAAAACAGCATCAGCAAACTTATAAACTGAAGGCCCATTCACACTGTCTGGAACCCTCTTAACTATTTTAGATAAGAATCTAAATTGTCCCCAGTGATTTCCCCTTTATCCTTATTGAAAACCACACCCCCATCAGACAAATGCTTGTCCTGGAGTGTCTGACCCATGTTTTCCTAGCACATGTCACAGACACGTCTATCTACATCCCTTACCAAAGCAGCCTCCTTCTCCAGAAAAAACCCTCCCAGAAAACAGACAGGAAATAGGAATTCTGCATTTCCCTGCTCTCTCCCACTGCAAAGCATGCTGGGCTGTTTCCCAGCCCCACTGCTCCACCAGGAGACTCTGCTTTTGTCCTGTACATGGTTGGCACCATTCCTATTGGGTTACTAAACCACCATTTTCCATGGTCATTTAGGTTGATTATTAAACATTGTTTGCTTAGAATGTCTTTTACTCACTGAGGCATTTAGGTCTCACTGACAGACTAAATGTGAATTAGTGATGACTCTCTTTGCAGATGGAGTGGAAGAACCTGTGCCTTACCACCTGGGGTCAGGCAGCCATGGGTCTGTGCCGAGTGCAGGAGCCAGTGGTAGGTTTGGTGCTGGGCTGAGCTGGAGGGAGCCCAGAGGCACACACCAGGCCCTCAGTGGGGTCAGGGGAGCTGATGCAGGACAAGTGAAAGGAGAGGTGGCCCCACCAATGCGTTTTTCTAAATGAAGGTCTGAGGGGGAAGTCTTGGGCAATGACTGCTCTCATGCATGTTTCTTTTTTTTTTTTTAATATTTTTATTTATTTATTTTTAGAGAGTGGGGAAGGGAAGGAGTAAGAGAGGGAGAGAAGCATCAATGTGTGGTTGCCCCTGGCCCGCAACCCAGGCATGTGCCCTGACCGGGAACCGAACCCGGACTGTGTGGTTCACAGGCCGGCGCTCAACCACTGAGCCATGCCAGCCAGGGCTCATGCATGTTTCTTTACCCCATCTCTCCAATACCTCCCAGCTACCTACCCAACAGTTAGGAGTTTTTTAATTAAAAAACAAAACACAAAAACCTAATGTGAATTTTCCACTAGCTTTTAAGGATGGAGAACCCATTAAACCACACAGGGCGTACACTTAACGCATGTGTTTAAGGGCTTGGGGAGAAAGGCCCCACCATGAAGGTAGGCTCAAGGATCCAAATATTCTACAACCCCAAAGACTGATGAGCGGTGGGCACTGGATGCTCCTCTGCAGACAGGAGGTCAAGTGCCTTTGTAAATAACTGGAACCCTGGTGAGCCAAAGGACAGAGCACCAGAATAAGTTCTTGGACCAAACAACTACATTCCGGGAGGATGATGTGTTTTGCAGATCTGAGGTTCTGGTCATATTGGAAAAACAACTGGGAGAAGACCCACTTCACCCCCGTTTGACCATACTGCTGCTCAAGTAATGACTGGATACCCTAGGAATTCCAGCTTCAGCCCCTGCTTTTCTTGCCCCTAGTCCTTATTGTGTATTATATAAATACTTAACTGTTTACATTTTATATTTCTTACCTCATGGCTAGTGTTGGTTATGAATTTACTACACATATTAATAGGAGAAAAAAATAAATTTTAATCAGCAATGCTGAGACATTTCCACATCCAATTTCTGAACTGCCTGAGGGCAGGGGTTCACTCCCATGGCAAATGTCAGGCCTTGCTTTCTTCAGCCATCTCTTCAGCTGCCAAGTCCGATGTACCCATCATGTCCGTTAAAGTGGAAGCTTCACTGTTTCCACTTTGTTAACCTCTTCCTCGTCATTAGTGTCATCATTTACATATAATTTTTGTTCCTGTGTTCATCTTCACAGCTTTTATAGGCCAATAAATGTCCCAGGGCCAAAGTGGCCTCCTTCTCTCAAAACCGCCTTCCTCCATTTCCTGTTCCGGTGAGCGTCTCCTACCAGAGAAAAACCCCCGTCCTTCTTTTCCTTGCACTGATGCTTATTCTGTAACAAGCCACCAGGACACAGAGAAGAGTCACAGAAACTGCAGCTACTACAATAACAGGTGCTGCCAAGATGAGTTTGTTTTTGTCCCCAGAGCCTGGCTCTTTTGGGAGGAGGGCCCGGGACTCCAGCTTTTCCTCGTCACCCTGGCCTCCCTTTCTCTCTTTTTCCACTTGTTCTGTATCCCAGTCTGCGTTGGGCACCTTCACTTCCCATTCCTTGTGGAGAAGCTTCCTCAGGAGGTTCTGAAGGGCTGACGAGTCCTCTCTCTTTTGGCTTGAAGATGCCATCTCTGGCTCAATGGTCAGCTCGGTGGTAATAGTCTTCTCCCGCCTTTGTAATATTTTCACAAATGAGCCTTCTGCACTTCCTAAGAAGAGTTCTTCACAGTGTGTGTTTGTCAGACATTGATTGTCACAATGCAGTTTCACCTGTCTTGCTGACAGCCTCGATGTTATTTTTAAACTGGCAGAAGCAGCAGCCCAAATAGCCAGGTAGGATCAGTTTTTTCCAGCTTAGGGGTCATCACAAGGATGCCCTCAACTGTTTTAAGTGGCACTTGTGTTGCTCCCATGTCTAAATACCTTAATGCTGGCAGTTTAAAAAGATACAGATCTTCAACAGTTGTCAGAGGATTGTGATTAAGAATTACCTTGTGTAAAAACTGCATTCTATGCCAAGCCTGAAATGTTCCAAATCTCACTATTGTGAGTAAATTATTATGAAGATTTACATGTTGCAAAAAAGGTAGTGATTCAAATGTATTCCTTTCAATACGGTGTATTTTATTGGAGGATATGTCTAAATATCTGAGAGATAGCAAACCTTCAAATGAATCTTTATTCAATTCTTCTAAGTTATTTTCACTGAGGATTAGTTTCTCAAGCCCAATCGGTAAGACTTCCATGTATCTTTGTCAATGTGAGATATTGAGTTCCCATGGAAATTTACGATGGTGAAGGTGCCGTTGTAGGTGCTGGGTCCAGCACAGGCACTCTGCGGAGCCTCTTCTCTGGGCTGAGACCAGTACAGAGCAATGTCTCATTAATGCAGGTACAGAGCTCACATATGTTCATTTTGCTATCCTGTTCAGTGGTTGGAGGACCTGTTTCAGATGTGTCTGGTTGCTCAGTTCTAATATGGTTGACTTCAGTCAAGGTTGGCTGCGGAGACTGAGAAAGAAATGTTGTCCTGGGGTGCTCTGGAGGAGCTTTAGTCAGCTGCTGGGCTGTAGGATGTTCAGTCTCCTCAGTAGGTTCTAATAGTCTGGTGAGCTCCATGCCCAAAGGTGGAAGGGTGACATCAGACAAGGTTGGCGGCAAAGCGAGAACTGGCTCAGGAGGTGGAAATGTCACTTCAGGGAGCTTTGCAGGAGCTGTAGGATATTCAGCCTCCTCAGTAAGTTCTGGCAATTCGGTGAGCACCCTGTCCATAGATGGATCTGTGACCTCAGTCCCTTTAGAGGAGTTGTATTTGGCTGTGAGGATGCAGGATGTCCAGCCTTTTATATTAGGTTGTGGTGTATGCTTATCTCTAAGGTCAAAGAGGGAACTGTGACTTCAGGCGAAGTTCGTTGTTGAGCCTGAAAAGACTCAGGGTGTGGAAATGCCACATCAGGGTGGTTTGGAGGAGCGATATTCGGGCAGCAGAACTACAGGATGTTCAGCCTTTATGGCTGCTTCTGATGGTATGCTGAGTTCCAAGTCCACAGGTGGTATGGTGACTTCAGGTGCAGTTGGTTGCTGAGCCTGAACAGGCTCAGGGTGTGGCAATGCCACCTCAGGGTGTTTTGGAGGAGCTATATTTGGTGGCAGGCCTACAGGATGTTTAGCTTTTACAGTTGGTTGCGGCAATAAGGTGATCTCGCAAGTCTAAAGGTGGTATGGTGACTTGAGGCACAGTTGGTTGCTGAGCCTGAACAGGCTCAGGGTGTGGCAATGCCACCTCGGGGTGCTCGAGAGGAGCTATATTCGGTTTTAAGGCGGCAGGATGTTCAGCTTTTACAGTTGGTTGTGGCATTAAGGTGACTCGCCAAGTCTAGAGTGGTATGGTGACTTGAGCCGAGTTGGTTCCTGAACATGAACAGGCTCAGGGTGTGGCAATGCCACCTCAGGGTGTTTTAGAGGAGCTATATTTGGTGGCAACGGCTAGAGAATATTCAGCCTTTATGGTTGGTTGGGATGGTATGCCTGAGTTCCAAGTCCCACAGGTGGATATGGTGACTTGAGGCGAAGTTGGTTGCTGAGCCTGAACCTGGCTCAGGGTGTGGCAATGCCACCCCCGGAGTGCTCTGCAGGAGCTATATTTGGCTTTAAGCCTTCAGGACGTTCAGCCTTTACAGTTGGTTGTGGTATTAAAATAATCTCCAACGTCTAGAGGTGGGTATGGTGACTTCAGGTGAAGTTGGTGGCTGAGCCTGACCACGTTCAGGATGTGGCAATGCCACCTCGTGGGTGCTCTGGAGGAGCTATATTGGCTTTTAAGGCTTCACGACGTTCAGCCTTTACAGTTGGTTTTGGTTATTAAGGTGATCTCCAAGTCTAGAGGTGGTATGGTGACTTCAGGTGAAGTTGGTGGCTGAAGCCTGAAAGAGGCCTCAGGGTGTGGCAATGCCACCTCGGGGTTGCTCCTTGGAGGAGCTATATTTGGCTTTAAGGCTTCAGGACGTTCAGCCTTTACAGTTGGTTGTGGTATTAAGTGATCTCCAAGTCTAGAGGTGGTATGGTGACTTCAGGTGAAGTTGGCTGAGCCTGAACAGGCTCAGGGTGTGGCAATGCCACCGTCGGGGTGCTCTGGAGGAGCTATATTTGGCTTTAAGGGTTCAGGACGTTCAGCCTTTACAGTTGGTTTGGTATTAAGGTGATCTCCAAGTCTAGAGGTGGTATGGTGACTTCAGGTGAAGTTGGTGGCTGAGCCTGACAGTTCAGGATGTGGCAGTGCCACCTCGGGGTGTTCTAGAGGAGCTATATTTGGCTTTAAGGCTTCAGGACGTTCAGCCTCTACAGTTGGTTGTGGTATTAGGGTGATCTCCAAGTCTAGAGGTGGTATGGTGACTTCAGGTGAAGTTGGTGGCTGAGCCTGAACAGGCTCAGGGTGTGGCAATGCCACCTCGGGGTGCTCTGGAGGAGCTATACTTGGCTTTAAGGCTTCAGGACGTTCAGCCTTTACAGTTGCTTGTGGTATTAAGGTGATCTCCAAGTCTAGAGGTGGTATGGTGACTTCAGGTGAAGTTGGTGGCTGAGCCTGAACAGGCTCAGGGTGTGGCAATGCCACCTCGGGGTGCTCTGGAGGAGCTATATTTGGCTTTAAGGCTTCAGGACGTTCAGCCTTTACAGTTGGTTGTGGTATTAAGGTGATCTCCAAGTCTAGAGGTGGTATGGTGACTTCAGGTGAAGTTGGTGGCTGAGCCTGAACAGGCTCAGGGTTTGGCAATGCCACCTCGGGGTGCTCTGGAGGAGCTATATTTGGCTTTAAGGCTTCAGGACGTTCATCCTTTACAGTTGGTTGTGGTATTAAGGGGATCTCAAAGTCTAGAGGTTGTATGGTGACTTCAGGTGAAGTTGGTTGCTGAGCCTGAACAGGCTCAGGGTGTGGCAATGCCACCTCAGGGTTTTTTGGAGGAGCTATATTTGGTGGCAGGCTACAGGATGTTTAGCTTTTACAGTTGGTTGCGGCAATAAGGTGATCTCCAAGTCTAAAGGTGGTATGGTGACTTGAGGCACAGTTGGTTGCTGAGCCTGAACAGGCTCAGGGTGTGGCAATGCCACCTCGGGGTGCTCGAGAGGAGCTATATTCGGTTTTAAGGCGGCAGGATGTTCAGCTTTTACAGTTGGTTGTGGCATTAAGGTGATCGGCAAGTCTAGAGGTGGTATGGTGACTTGAGCCGCAGTTGGTTCTGAACCTGAACAGGCTCAGGGTGTGGCATGCCACCTCAGGGTGTTTTAGACGGAGCTATATTTGGTGGCGGGGCTACAGGATATTCAGCCTTTATGGTTGGTTGGGATGGTATGCTGAGTTCAAGTCCACAGGTGGTAATGGTGACTTGAGGCGAAGTTGGTTGCTGAGACCTGAACTGGCCTCAGGGTGTGGCAAATGCCACCCCGGAGTGCTCTGCAGGAGCTATATTTGGCTTTAAGCTTCAGGACGTTCAGCCTTT
Organism: Saccopteryx leptura; assembly: GCF_036850995.1. Lineage (NCBI taxonomy): Eukaryota > Metazoa > Chordata > Mammalia > Chiroptera > Emballonuridae > Saccopteryx > Saccopteryx leptura. The sequence goes on from NW_027095760.1 coordinate 96,651, forward strand.
ACAGTTGGTTGTGGTATTAAGGTGATCTCCAAGTTCTAGAGGTGGTATGGTGAACTTCAGGTGAAGTTGGTGGCTGAGCCTGAAACAGGCTCAGGGTGTGGCAATGCCACCTCGGGGTGCTCAGGAAGTGACGCTCTATATGGCTTTAAGGCTTCAGCGACGTTCCGCCTTCTACGATTGGTTGTGGGTATTCATGGTGATCTCTCCAAGTCTAGAGGTGGTCATGGTGAACTTCAGGTGAAGTGGTGGCTGAGCCTGAACAGGCTCAGGGTGTGGCAATGCACCTCGGGCCGTGCTCTGGAGGCAGCCTATATTTGGCTTTAAGGCTTCAGGACGTTCAGCTT